>NC_140003.1:30073200-30175700 GCF_964263955.1 Coregonus lavaretus
AAACCCTTGTTGGCAATCACAGAGGTCAGACGTTTCTTGTAGTTTGCACACATCTCAGGAGGGATTTTGTTCCACTCCTCTTTGCAAATCTTCTCCAAGTCATTAACGTTTCAAGGCTGACGTTTGGCAAATCGAACCTTCAGCTCCCTCCACAGATTTTCTATGGGATTAAGGTCTGGAGACTGGCTAGGCCACTCCAGGACCTTAATGTGCTTATTCTTGAGCCACTCCTTTGTTGCCTTGGCCGTGTGTTTTGGGTCATTGTCATGCTGGAATACCCATCCACGACCCATTTTCAATGCCCTGGCTGAGGGAAGGAGGTTCTCACCCAAGATTTGACGGTACATGGCCCCGTCCATCGTCCCTTTGATGCGGTGAAGTTGTCCTGTCCCTTTAGCAGAACCCCCCCCCCCCCCCCCCCCCCCAAAGCATAATGTTTCCACCTCCATGTTTGACGGTGGAGATGGTGTTCTTGGTGTCATAGGTAGCATTCCTCCTCCTCCAAACACGGCAAGTTGAGTTGATGCCAAAGAGCTCGATTTTGGTCTCATCTGACCACAACACTGTAGTGTCGAGTAAACGTTGCTAATTATGCTGTGCGACAAGGAGGACCCGCTGACGCTGTATTTTCATCATAAGGTTTATTCATAACAAAGGGTTACAGCGTCGATTTACAGATACCTGCAGATACCCGGAGAATAATCGCCCCATCTCTAATATGATTATTCTGACCTCCTTTCTCCCAACTGTGGTATATATGCTATGTAATCTGATATGGGTGTTCCCCTACAGACCAATCCCAGGAGGACACCTAACAGACTTCCTCTGTTCTATGGTGTGTCACCACAAAACTACTCCCTCTAACACTGAATAAACATCCTCTCAGGTTCCACTTGAAAACATTAGCAAAGTCATAATTCTTCATACACTACAACACTTTCACCCAGTTCTCCTCTGAATCATTCAGATGTTCATTGGAACACTTCAGACAGGCCTGTATATGTGCTTACTTGAGCATGGGGACCTTGCGGGCGCTGCAGGATTTCAGTCCTTCACGGCGTAGTGTGTTGCCAATTGTTTTCTTGGTGACTATGGTCCCAGCTGCTTTGAGATCATTGACAAGATCCTCCCGTGTAGTTCTGGGCTGATTCATCACCGTTCTCATGATCATTGCAACTCCATGAGGTGAGATCTTGCATGGAGCCCCAGGTCGAGGGAGATTGACAGTTATTTTGTGTTTCTTCCATTTGCGAATAATCGCACCAACTGTTGTCACCTTCTCACCAAGCTGCTTGGCGATGGTCTTGTAGCCCATTCCAGCCTTGTGTAGGTCTACAATCTTGTCCCTGACATCCTTGGAGAGCTCTTTGGTCTTGGCCATGGTGGAGAGTTTGGAATCTGATTGATTGATTGCTTCTGTGGACAGGTGTCTTTTATACAGGTAACAAGCTGAGATTAGGAGCACCCCCTTTAAGAGTGTGCTCCTAATCTCAGCTTGTTACCTGTATAAAAGACACCTGGGAGCCAGAAATCTTTCTGATTGAGAGGGGTTCAAATACTTCTTTCCCTCATTAAAATGCAAATCAATTTATAACATTTTTGACATGCGTTTTTCTGGATTTTGTTGTTGTTATTCTGTCTCTCACTGTTCAAATAAACCTACCATTAAAATTATAGACTCATCATTTCTTTGTCAGTGGGCAAACGTACAAAATCAGCAGGGGATCAAATACTTTTTTCCCTCACTGTATGTGTTACAGCTTTGACAGCCTGTAATATGGCGGATGACCATAAGCCGTGAGCTCCAGCTCTGAGGATCGCGGGTTCAATCCCAGTGTTAGGCACTTGTTTTTGTTTTGTTTTAACCCTATCCCAAACCTTAACCCTTAACTCAACCAATCGGAATTAATGCCTAAACAAGCGTTGAGTTGTTCGTTTTAACCCTAACCTCAACCCTTAACTTAACCAATCGTAATTAATGCCTAAACTTAACTGTCAAAACTCTATGTTTATCGCCTCCCTGGACAAACGTTGAATACTGAAGACCGTGCCAAACCGTGAGATATTGTTGGTATATGACTCATCAGGAGTCAGCTGTATTTGACTTATTTGGAGCCAAATGTATTTGGCAGTCATTTGGAGGAGCTGAAAGTACTCTTATAACCCCCCAAAATATGAAAACCATCACGTCAAAAAACTGTCACGTGAAAACAAAAAATTCACATGAGTCAGCTGTAATTTAAGATTGTTTATATACAAAGCATTACAAGAATATTCACGTCTTGATTTAGGCCAAAGTAACAGTAAGCACACTTTCTTTAACCTAATGTCAACTTGCTTTGACATCGCATTCTTGTTTTAAGCTGTATGGATTATGTATTTTTTATGTTTTCAGTGCATTTTGAACGCTTTCAGACAATGCGATTACTTACGATTTTTTAAAAATGGTCACAAGTTTAAAAAACTATCGCCATACATCTACACATTCAAACATTCACATTTCACTAATGGTCAAATCAATAGTGCATATAATCTGAGGCTATTCAATCAGTAGTATTTAGCATCTAGCAACAAAATCAATTTGGCATGTAAAACCATCAAATTGTACCATAAGAGGCTACATTACATTATATATATAAATAACTCACTGTACTAGCAGTGTCCATTTTCAAAAGCTACAAATGACTGGAGGCCTGTGCTAAACATGGCTACAACCATTACCTTCTAAACCATTAACACGTAAGCTAACAATAGCTGAAACCCACTAGTCTAGAGCTAGCTAGTGCTTAGCAAAGCTACATTTGGTTAGCATAAAGCTAGCGAACTGTTAAACGTTACTTTTTTACAAATATCAACACTTTAACAAATGTTATCGTCACATCGCATATTGACATATATTCCCTGAACTAAACTGAGCCTTCGTTCATAGAAAATAAAATAAATAGGAGCTAAAACGTTGTTGAAAAAAAGTACAAAAGGTTCAGGCGCCATCTTAATCCCCTCTCTTACATGTAAACCATTAGCAACCTAGCCAACCTCCATTACTTACAATGGGGAACATAACAAATAGTTTTTCACTTGATTAAAACTCCCTCCAATTGCCTTCAAACATCACCAAACTCATGGACTATGTAATTAAACATGTTACCTCAATATTTTGAGAGTCATATTGCACTTTTGCACATTACATACCTGAATTAACAGGATAGAATGATGAGACGGAGAAATGTTAGTGGTGTTCAATAGTAGGCATTCTACAAGATTGAAGAAGAAACCTCCAAGACCTCACAATCTCACTCTCACTAACGCTCCTATTTGACGTCACAGCTCCCCCTAGTGGCAGTACGCATACACATTAATTTAAATGCAAATACCTAGGAGGCCTAGAAAATGATACAAGGGATGGCCCCATAAAATAACAAATGAAACAAAACATAAAAAATATGACCATACATATTTGTGTGTGTCACACTAGCTAGTGGTTAGCAATTAGCATGCAACCATTAGATACACATTTCATAAAAAGTAACCTTCTAAAATGCGTGTCATTAGCATGGTTCATATGTACACATTTAAATACACTCAATATGTATTTATATGTAAATATTAAACCATTTCAGAGCCAAAACATTTATAATGGAAATAAAAAATTATCCAAAACGCCATCTTGTTCTCATTGACTTGCATACCAAAGTGACCTAGCTAGCTACTTAGCTTGACTACACTAATGTAAATAGAAAAAAACATCACTCGTATTTCAAAATTATACATCAAAATGAAAACTCAACACAGTTTAGTTAAACATGTTATCTCTAGATTTTGAAAACGTAACCATGCGTACAAACCGGAAAACAGGATAAAAATAATGAGACACAGAGAACTGGGCTTCTTTCAATGGTCACAGACTAACATATGACAATACCTGCAGCATTAACACTTCAAATGCCTCTCCCTAGTGGTAGCACTAAGTATACATGTATATCAATGCAACACCATGAAGGACCACAATAATAATGGCTCAGAAATGGCTCAGAAATAAGAAATTATTATTTTTAACGCACTTCAATTATTATACTCTTGTAGGCTAAGTAACCTTTTTACAGAACGGCATTACAGAATTTGCATTTCCACATATGGAAACATTGCTATTGCAACATGTTAACACAACCTTTTCACATGAGGAGAATAACACTATTTCATCCCTGTCACGGTTTCGGCCGAGGCTGCTCCTCCTCCTTGTTCGGGCAGGCTTCGGCGGTCGTCGTCTCCGGAGTACTAGCTGCCACCGTTCTTTGTT
This sequence comes from Coregonus lavaretus, assembly GCF_964263955.1. Classification (NCBI taxonomy): domain Eukaryota; kingdom Metazoa; phylum Chordata; class Actinopteri; order Salmoniformes; family Salmonidae; genus Coregonus; species Coregonus lavaretus. The sequence continues at coordinate 30,077,498 of NC_140003.1, forward strand.
TTCTATGTTTGATTGGTTTGGTCTGTTTAGTACACCTGTTCATGTTTAGTGTTGATTATGTGTCCTATAAGTTCTCGTGGTTTCTGTCATGTGTTGTGTGTGATTGTTTTCCTGTCGCTTGGTGCAGTGCTGTTTGCTAGACTCTCTTTGTTTTACCGTCGCACTATTGTTCGTGCGCAGTTCGGTTTGGGAGTACTTTACGCACTGTGGCGTATGTTTCGCCTCCGGGTTGTTTGACCCATGTTATGATTTTGGATTTTCTAGTAAAGTCTGGATTAACTGAGCTCCTGTGTCCTGCTATTGATTCGCACCACATCCGCATCAGAGTTCGTGACAGAATCACACACCTTTAATATGGAATCAGCAGGAGCAGCAGCACCTGGGTCGCTTGAGGAACATGTCCGCGGCCAGGATGACCAGATCCGACGACTGGGGACGGCTCTGCAGGACGTCATCAACACCCTGCACCGGTTGGAGTCCAGAGGGGTACCCACACCTCCAACTACCTTACCACCACCATCGGTCGGTTCGCCCGTCCCAGGCCCGGAACCCAGTGGGATTCGGCTCTCACTCCCGAGGGCGTATGACGGTACAGCTGCCGGGTGTCAGGGGTTCCTCCTGCAGGTGGAGCTCTACCTAGCCACTGTACACCCGGTGCCCTCGGGACACGAGAGCGTTTCCGCCCTCATCTCCTGTCTCACGGGCAAGGCATTGGAATGGGCCAACGCCGAGTGGAGGAGGATAGACGCCACCACCATCTCCTACGCGGAGTTCTCCCGTCGCTTCAAGGCCGTGTTCGATCATCCACCTGAGGGCAAAGCGGCGGGGGAGCGTCTATTCTACCTCCGACAGGGGAGGAGGAGCGCACAGGCGTTCGCCCTGGAGTTCCGGACTCTAGCGGCAGATGCAGGGTGGAATGAACGGGCCCTCATCGACCATTTTCGATGTAGCCTACGGGAGGACGTTCAACGTGAGTTGGCCTGCAGGGACACCAATTTCACCTTCGACCAGTTGGTCGACATGTCCATCCGTCTGGACACCCTGCTGGCCACCCGTGGACGTTCCGAGTGGGGTCCGTCCATTCCATCCTCCGGCACCTCCGAGCCGAGCCCCATGGAGCTCGGGGGTGCTGGCGCTAGAGAAAGGAGGAGAAGGAGCCCGAGGGGGGCTGTCCCCTGCACCAACTGCGGCCGTGGAGGGCACACTGCGGCCAGGTGCTGGGGAGGGTCTCCAGGAGGAGGGGACGACAGGCCACGCACTGGGGAGCATTCCCAGGTGAGTAGACGCCCCACTTACCCAGAGCTCTCTGTTGTGCACTTTTGTATACCTGTTAGTTTTCCACAGGTTGCACCTCATTCCCAGCATAAGGCGCTAGTAGATTCAGGCGCAGCTGGGAATTTTGTTGACCGGAAGTTTTGTTTAGAATTAGGGATTCCCCTCCTGCCTGTCGATGATCCTTTTCCCGTTCATGCTTTAGATAGCCGCCCGTTGGGGTCGGGGTTAATTAGGGAAGTCACAGCGCCACTTAGGATGTGTACGCAGGGGGGTCATGAGGAGACTATTCAGCTGTATCTGATCGACTCTCCTGCGTACACGGTGGTGCTGGGAATTCCCTGGTTAAGTACCCATAACCCTGCCATTTCGTGGCAACAGAGAGCTCTTAAGGAGTGGTCTGCTCAGTGTGAGGGGCGATGTCTGGGTGTTTCCGTAGGGGCGACCTCGGTGGAAAGTCCAAACCAAGTGCCCGCATTGCACATTCCACCGGAATATGGGGATTTGGCACTGGTGTTCAGTAAGGTGAGGGCGACGCGGTTGCCTCCTCACAGACAGGGGGATTGTGCGATAGACCTCCAGACAGGAGCAGCGCTCCCACGGAGCCACGTGTATCCTTTGTCTCAAGAGGAGAGAAAGGCTATGGAGACTTACATAGCCGAATCTTTGAGACAGGGATACATACGGCCCTCCACTTCCCCTGCGTCCTCAAGCTTCTTTTTTGTGAAGAAAAAGGATGGAGGGTTGCGCCCGTGCATTGATTACCGTGGTCTCAATCAGATTACTGTGAAATACAGTTATCCACTCCCTCTGATTGGGACCATGACGGAGTCATTGCATGGAGCGCGTTTCTTCACAAAACTGGATCTCAGGAGCGCATATAACTTGGTGCGCATTAGGGAGGGCGATGAATGGAAAACAGCCTTTAGTACCACCTCGGGTCATTACGAGTATCTCGTCATGCCATACGGGTTGATGAACGCTCCTTCGGTCTTCCAATCATTCGTGGATGAGATCTTCCGGGACATGCAGGGGCAAGGTGTGGTCGTGTACATTGATGACATTCTGGTGTACTCTCCTACCCGAGCCGAGCATGTAGCCCTGGTGCGTCGAGTGTTGAGGAGGCTGTTGGAGCACGACCTGTATGTCAAGGCAGAGAAATGTCTGTTTTCCAGGAGTCGGTCTCCTTTTTGGGTTATCGGTTGTCCGCGTCAGGGGTGAACATGGAGGTGGATCGTGTGTCAGCCGTGCGTAATTGGCAAACCCCAACCACTGTTAAAGAGGTGCAGCAGTTTTTGGGCTTTGCGAATTACTACCGGAGGTTTATCCGGGGTTTTGGACAGGTGGCAGCTCCCATCACGTCTCTTCTGAAGGGGGGTCCGGTGCGCTTGCAGTGGTCAGCTGAGGCGGACAGGGCTTTTGGGAAACTGAAGGGCCTGTTTACTTCGGCTCCGGTGCTGGCGCATCCGGATCCCGCCTTACCATTTCAGGTAGAGGTGGACGCGTCGGAGGCCGGTATAGGGGCTGTTCTATCTCAACGGTCCGGCACGCCACCTAAACTCCGCCCCTGTGCTTTTTACTCTAAAAAGCTCAGCCCGGCGGAGCGAAATTATGACGTAGGGGACAGGGAGCTGTTAGCCGTGGTACAGGCCCTAAAGGTGTGGAGGCATTGGCTTGAGGGGGCTCAACACCCTTTCCTCATTTTGACTGACCATCGGAACCTGGAGTACATCCGGGCAGCTAGGAGACTGAACCCTCGCCAGGCTCGGTGAAACATGTTTCTAGCCCGGTTCGTATTTAAAATCACGTACATCCCTGGGTCCCAGAACGGTAAGGTAGACGCCCTGTCCCGGCGGTATGATACAGAGGAGAGGTCCGTTGAGCCCACTTCCATACTACCGGAGTCTTGTCTAGTGGCACCGGTTGTATGGGAGGTCGATGCTGAAATTGAGCGGGCGTTGCGTACCGACCCTAGCCCTCCGCAGTGTCCTGTGGGTCGGACGTACGTTCCGCTCGAGGTTCGGGATCGACTCATTTATTGGGCTCACACGTCACCCTCCTCTGGACATCCTGGTATTGGCCGGACAGTGCACTGTCTTAGTGCTAAGTACTGGTGGCCAACGTTAGCCAGGGATGTGAGGGTTTATGTCTCCTCCTGCTCGGTGTGCGCCCAGAGTAAGGCGCCTAGACATCTGCCTAGGGGTAAGTTACAACCCCTGCCCGTTCCACAACGACCATGGTCTCACCTCTCGGTGGACTTCATCACTGACCTTCCCCCCTCGCAGGGGAATACCACTATACTGGTCGTTGTGGACCGGTTCTCTAAGGCCTGTCGTTTGCTCCCTATGCCGGGTCTTCCTACTGCCCTACAGACCGCCGAAGCGCTATTCACACACGTTTTCCGGCACTACGGGGTACCCGAGGATATTGTGTCTGATCGAGGTCCCCAGTTCACCTCCAGAGTCTGGAGAGCATTTATGGAGCGTTTGGGGGTCTCGGTGAACCTTACCTCGGGTTACCATCCTGAGAGTAATGGGCAGGTGGAACGCGTGAACCAGGATGTGGGTAGGTTTCTTAGATCATACTGCCAGGGCCGGCCGGAGGAGTGGGCACGGTATGTTCCTTGGGCAGAAATGGCCCAGAATTCCCTACGCCACTCCTCAACTAACCTAACCCCTTTCCAATGTGTATTAGGTTGCCAGCCGGTTCTGGCACCATGGCAGCAGAGCCAGATCGAGGCTCCTGCGGTGGATGAGTGGGTGCGGCGCTCGGAGGAGATGTGGAACGCTGCACACGTCCATCTGCAGCGGGCCATCCGTCGTCAAAAAGCGAGCGCCGATCTCCACCGCAGTGAGGGGCCGGTGTACGCACCTGGTGATCGAGTCTGGCTCTCTACCAGAAACCTGCCCCTCCGCCTGCCCTGCCGGAAGCTGGGTCGGCGGTTTGTGGGGCCGTTTAAAGTCCTGAGAAGATTGAACGAGGTGTGTTACAGATTACAACTGCCTATTGAGTATAAGAATATTAACCCCTCGTTCCATGTGTCTCTTCTCAGGCCGGTGGTAGCTGGTCCACTCCAGGAAGATGAGATCAGAGAGACTCCTCCGCCCCCATTGAACATCGAGGGGGCACCGGCGTACACTGTGCGGTCCATCTTGGATTCGAGACGTCGGATGGGGGGTCTCCAATATCTCGTGGAGTGGGAGGGGTACGGCCCGGAGGAGCGGTGCTGGGTGCCGAGGAGGGACATCCTAGACCCGTCTCTTCTGACTGAGTTCCATCGTAGTCATCCCACGCGCCCTGCTCCGCGTCCTCCTGGTCGTCCTCGAGGCCGGGGTCGGCGCACGGCTGGAGCGCGTCAAGGGGGTGGTACTGTCACGGTTTCGGCCGAGGCTGATCCTCCTCCTTGTTCGGGCAGGCTTCGGCGGTCGTCGTCTCCGGAGTACTAGCTGCCACCGTTCTTTGTTTTCTATGTTTGATTGGTTTGGTCTGTTTAGTACACCTGTTCATGTTTAGTGTTGATTATGTGTCCTATAAGTTCTCGTGGTTTCTGTCATGTGTTGTGTGTGATTGTTTTCCTGTCGCTTGGTGCAGTGCTGTTTGCTAGACTCTCTTTGTTTTACCGTCGCACTATTGTTCGTGCGCAGTTCGGTTTGGGAGTACTTTACGCACTGTGGCGTATGTTTCGCCTCCGGGTTGTTTGACCCGTGTTATGATTTTGGATTTTCTAGTAAAGTCTGGATTAACTGAGCTCCTGTGTCCTGCTATTGATTCGCACCACATCCGCATCAGAGTTCGTGACAATCCCACATGTGAATTAACACTTTCTTACATGTGAAACTGCAAATGTGATTTTCATGAAAACATGTTATTCTCCTCACATGGTGGTGTTGACATGTAAACTCTAAAGTTTGCTTTGTTCTCCATATCTGTGATTGTCTGGCTGGTGTTTCCAAAATATCTCTCAGTGAGACTTCCTGTTGTTCCTGGTGTAATGATGACCATGTGGAGTCATCAGCTCTGTCAGCAGCTCAGCTCCATCTGGACACTAGCTAGGACTGGGACTGGGACACATGGACACATGGTGTCTGCCCCAATTACAGTTATTACTGTATTGTTACTACATTACTGCTATCACAATAGAGGCAGAATATGTTGTTATGAAGAATCATCTAATCAATTCAGTATGGCCATTAAATAGGTCAGATCCTATTAAACCAATGTGTGGTGTTAGTTATGGCAGAGAACAGAGAGGGAATGGAACTGTCCATACTGTCTATCTGACTGTCATCAGCTACAATACATCCACAACAATGAATAGTGCATTACTGGGTCATTAGACTAGAGGTACTTGACTTAACCCTCCCTGTAGCTCTATCAGTGTTGCTCTGTTGTCATCCTCTCAATGTTTCACTAAGGACAGTCTCTATTTTAGCCTCTGGGAAATCAATGTTTCCCATTTTCTGAAATGTCATAATTCTTTGTTTAAATGGCTACAATATCCAGGCCTCCCATAGAGCTGCAATCCCTTGCATGTTAAAAAGGATATTCTTAGAAGATTCTCTCTTCAATGTGTTTAATTAGATCAAGACTTTAGCACAATATGTCCTAAACAATGATAGGCTGGTTTGGTTTCTCTGTGGAACTTCTGTCCTATAGGCTGAATCCATGCTATCCTACATCTGTATGCTACTACCGAGCCCAGTAAAACTCCTTGGTTTGTTTTTTCCCTTTAGACCTCACTTCTCTCACATGTTCTTGTAAACAGCTTTACTGACTGGATCGCCAAACGACACACCTGGAAAGCAGTGCTGTAGTCAGACTTAGACCAACATAGACAGCCCGTGGAGCCAACAGAGCAACTCCCTAGCCGTTCTCCCTACTGTATAACCATGACTAATGCTGTATAGTCACATCAGTATTGTCAGTATAGAGCGATGTGTCTGCTAAAGCTCTGAGGCTACTGATGCTGTTATGTGTGATATGCTAACTAGTTGTTGTCATGCTGATTTAAATCTGTGAGGAGGGATGGCATGACTAAAGGAAGCCTGACCCCATGGAGCCAGAGGCCCGAAGGCAAACCTCCAGCCTGACCCCCCTACTCCTACCCCTGTCCCAGCCTAACCCCTCTACTTCTACCCCTGTCCCAGCCTAACCCCTCTACTCCTACCCCTGTCCCAGCCTAACCCCTCTACTCCTACCCCTGTCCCAGCCTAACCCCTCTACTCCTACCCCTGTCCCAGCCTAACCCCTCTACTCCTACCCCTGTCCCAGCCTAACCCCTCTACTCCTACCCCTGTCCCAGCCTAACCCCTCTACTTCTACCCCTGTCCCAGCCTAACCCCTCTACTCCTACCCCTGTCCCAGCCTAACCCCTCTACTCCTACCCCTGTCCCAGCCTAACCCCTCTACTCCTACCCCTGTCCCAGCCTAACCCCTCTACTCCTACCCCTGTCCCAGCCTAACCCCTCTACTCCTACCCCTGTCCCAGCCTGACCCCTCTACTCCTACCCCTGTCCCAGCCTGACCCCTCTACTCCTACCCCTGTCCCAGCCTGACCCCTCTACTTCTACCCCTGTCCCATCCTAACCCCTCTACTATTACCCCTGTCCCATCCCAGCCCACTGCCCTAGCCCCAGGCTAACCTTAACCCCCTGCCCCAGGCCACTGAGACCACTGACCCAACCTTACACCCTTCTGGAACCAGGCCCCTTACCCCTAACTTACATCTTTACAGCCAGGCAGACTCCCAGCCCTGACCCCCCTACCCCTTCCCTTCTCCAGCCTAATTGAGCAGGCGGGCTCCCAGCCCTAACCCCATGGAGCCAGTTAGACCCAGGCTAATCTTACAGCCTCCTGCTGGCCCAGTCGTCCAGCCTCCTGACCCCCCAACCCAGCCCAGGCTATTAGCCAGGGCCAGCCAGGCATGCTGATGCTCAGACAGGTCTGACGTACAGGAGAATGCTGCCTTTCTCTATACACATTCAGAAATAACTACACAAATACATATTATTTACCGTAGCCCATAATGTATATACTAAAACAGCCTCAGCCAAATAACCACAGTCCTACGGAATCCTCGATCATGGCTCATGTTATCCCCCTTTGACCAATGACCATGTTTATTACCTCCTTTAGTTTAGCTCATGATTCAGAGAAAATCCACTTTGATTTAAGGGTAATCATTTAACAGGGCTGTGCTGCTGACCATGCCCAATATTACACTCTACTCTGCTTCTGACCAGGCCCAAGGCTATATTACAATATTATATAGATTTAAAAACTACGGCTTCGAACCATGCCCAATATGAGTTATCACAAATGACTGCTTCAGACGATGTCCAGAAACCCCTCAGAGGGAAATTAGCATATACTTTCTGCTTTATGTGCCACTGCGATGCTCTGTTCTGTCGACATCATGACATTACAGCATGCTGGCCAGACAGTCAGACACTATGAATTCCAGCAGTATTATGATGGTAACCTCAAATTATAATGGGGACTGTGTTGGACTGAGTGGGACTGGGTCGCTGCTTTGCTGTTATGTAACTGTGTGGGACTGAGAGACTGTCTGAATGGGTTTGGGCCTAATGCTTTCTACAGCCTGGCTGGATGGATTACACTAAAACAGGAGAGCAGCTACAGAACTACTGATATCTATAACAGAGACATCTCAGACAGAGTGAAAGAGCAAGAAAGAGAGAGAGAGATTTAGAGATGGGACAGAGAAATAAAGGACACACCCACCCGGTCAAGGCCCTGAGAACAACAGCTGAGGAGCCCTTGTCTATTTCCACACCTCCAGGTTTCCCCCTTTAGCTCTGGTGGTGTGAGGGCGTGGGACCACCCCTGCCACACACACACCTGTCCGAACTCTCCCACCATCATCAGACCCCCCCAGAGAATAACCCCCCACCCTCTCCAGTTGCATCCCAACATAATGCAGGCACAGCCCCAGACTTGCCACAGCACATGCTCCACAGCTCTAGCCATGCACACTGCACAGAGTCAGGGTGGGCAAAAGGTTAAATATAGACTAATGGGCAATCTTATCAGGTGGTCTCACTTTTCATTCCAGATACAATTCCCTGAAAGAGGAAGTCACCCACTCAGACCCCCTCCTCAGCAACCTGGTCTCAGAGCATTTCGTATTATTCTGTCGGTAAATCCAAGACACTCCATTTAGTATGATATATTACATTTCATATGGTATGTATTAATTTGTGGATGTCCATCATCCATTTCTTATGATATGTTATGAATTACAATTCATATGATATGTTACGAATTTGCAAAACATACAATATGTTATAAATTTGCTAAATGTATGATATGTAACAAATTTCAATTTGTTGTGGCTAACGTTAGCTAGGTGGCTAGGTGGCTTAGCATTAGCCAGCTGGCTAACGTTAGCTAGGCTAGGGGTTAGGGGTTAGGGTTAAGGTTAGGAGTAAGGTTAAAGTGTTAAGGTTAGGGTTAGGGTTAGGGGAATGGTTAGCTAAAAGAGTTAAGGTTAGGGTTAGGGTTGGCTAACATGCTAAGTAGTTGCAAAGTAGCTAAAAAGTAGTAAGTAGTTGAAAAGTTGCTAGTTAGCTAAAGTTGTCCATGATGAGATTTGAACAATCAACCTTTGGGTTGCTGGACGTTCGTGTTATACACCCAACCAACCACCCTCTTCTCGTTTTTGCCTTAGGTAACCTTCAGTGTTATGTAACCATACCAAACATATCATACTAATTTGGGTGCTCCTGGTTTACTTGTACTATGTTACGTCTAGTTTATGAGACCAGGCTATCCGGAGAGAGGTAACCTCGTCCCCAGGCTATTGCGCACAGCGCGTGGAATCGAGATTATTTTTTACAATCCATTCTTTCTTATCCCTTCCCTTCCTTTCAACTGTACAGTGGAACAAGACGTGCTGTGTGTGGAATACCAAATATAGATATATTAATTTTTTCTCGGATTGGATAGGCTACTGGTTTTCAACTCTGTTATTTTCAATGGATAAAGTTGTAGTCTATTGAAACGCTTTCTAGAATTTCTACCGTTGCCAAATCGTCCTTTGGATAAAAATGAGCACTTGATGGAAATTGGACTATAAGGAAATGAAGAATCTTGATTTCTTCGATTTGAAGGATTGCGAGGTAAATTGACAGTTATAGCTCCCAAATGAAATGGTTATCCTACTATTCATATTATGGCCGGGGAAATTGATGTCAAATTGCCGCAAGATGCTCAAATGTATTTAAACTATGTACGTCCATGCAATGTAAAGTTGTAAATTGGATCATATATATTGATGCATTTACGCACAGAGGAAAACGTATGCTTGTCTTCAATTTCATCACTCTCTGTGGCAGCTGGTTTTGCAGTCAGTCAAAGAATAGTTAGTATCAGCATCGGGTCAAGAGTGTTAATAGTCAGAGAATGATGGTTAACTGCTTGGCTGTGGATTAGTAGAGGAAAGGTTCTATGAAGCCTACTCGCGCATAAAACATAGGAAACAGTTGGCGCTTCTGCTCGCGGATGGTGTAAATTATTAGTTGCTGAATTTAGATAGCTCGTTCTTCTCCTTTGTGAACATTACTGTTTACATATATTCACATACTTTGAAATGCAAGAGCAATGTCAAAGATAGCTGGTCAAGACGTTAGAATAACCAGACTCAGACTGTAATTTGCACGGGAACGTCAGCACATGCCTTGAGAGTGTGTCAGTGCTGTGTCAGTGCCATCATGCCCTCTGTAGAACACTGGCCAATTGAACACAATTATTGACCCAGAGTGTTTAGGAATGCAGAAACTGTAGCTGCATTAGGTCACACTTTATTTGGATAGTCCGGATGTAGATACTCTACAGATGGTCATACTATCAACCAGTGATGTAAAGTACTTAAGTAAAAATACTTTAAAGTATTACTTAAGTAGTTTTTGGGGGTATCTGTACTTTACTTTACTATTTATATTTTTGCCAACTTTTACTTCACTACATTCCTAAAGAAAATAATATACTTTTTACTCCAAAAGTAATCGTTACATTTTGAGACGAAAATTGTCTAATTCACACACTTATCAAGAGAACGTCCCTGGTCATCCCTACTGCCTCTGATCTGGCGGACTCACTAAACACAAATGCTTCGTTTGTAAATTATGTCTCGGTGTTGGAGTGTGCCCCTGGCTATTCATCAATAAAAATAAAAATAAATAACAATGCCGTCTGGTTTGCTTAATATAAGGATTTTTATATGGTTTATACTTTTACTTTTGATACTTAAGTACATTTTAGCAATTCCATTTACTTTTGATACTTAAGTATATTTAAAACCAAATACTTTAGACTTTTACTCAAGTAGTATTTTACTTGGTGACTCACTTTTACTTGAGTCATTTTCTATTAAGGTATCTTTACTTTTAAGTATGACAATTGAGTACTTTTTCCACCACTGCTATCTATCAACAAACTGTCTGTTGATAAGCAAATGCTTGCTAAGGTTAGGGTTAGTCTTAAAATAAGGTTTAGGGTAAGGGTTAAGTTTAGGGTCAGGATAAGGGTTAGGGCTAGTGTTAGGGTTAGTAGATAGTTAGTTGAAATGTTACTGATAGTCTGTAGATAGTCTGTAGAGCATCTACAGATGGACTATCCAAATAAAGTGTTACCCTGCATTAAAGTTGTTACTGCAGAGATTGTGTGTGTGTGTCACATTGACCTATATATTTCTATATCGTCAGTGAGCGGCCCTCCTATAGAAGATGGTTCCCTGTGTGTGTGGTGTGTCCCTGGCTGTGGTGGTGGTGGTGTTGCTGACCCTGGTGTCTCCTGGTGGTGCCTGCCCTATGCCCTGCTCTTGCTACCAGCCCACTGAACTACATTGCACCTTCAGGTCTTTGGTCAATATACCACAACCCCTACCGCAACACACACTGCACATCAACCTGGGGTAAGGCCTGCGCACAAATACATACACACACACACACACACACACACACACACACACACACATTCCATTGGCTGATGCTGTTTCTCTCTGGGTACTGAAAGGTTCAACAGTATCAGCAGGATCCCAGACAGCTCATTGGCCGGTCTGAGGAGGCTGGCGCTGCTGATGCTTCATGGGAATGACATCCATGAGATTCCTGACGGAGCGTTCCAAGATCTGTCCTCCCTTCAGGTACTGAGGCTTAAAGAGTTGCCATGGAGAGGAGAGGGGTCAAATTAGCTAATAATTGGAAGCAAATGTCAATTGTTCTATTGAGCTTAGACACTGTTATTGTATTGTGTTGTTGTGTTCATTTGACTCACATTGATGTGTATGTATTGTTGTTTATAGCTGGAGGAGTTTATACCATGTATTTTCAATTACCATTAATTAATTACCATCCCTGTCGTCGTCCCCCCCCAGGTCCTGAAGCTGAGCTATAACAAGCTGAGGGAGATCTCAGCAAATAGCTTCTCAGGCCTGTCCTCTCTACAGCGCCTCCACCTGGATCACAACTGGCTGCAGTCCCTCCACCCCCAGGCCCTGCTCCGCCTCCCCAACCTCAGACTGATCCGGCTGCAGGGGAACCGGCTCCACCAGCTGCATCCTCAGACCTTCTGCACTCTGTCCCTGCTGAAGACATTCTGCTACTCCACCCTCAGGTGAGTTTTCTACAGTCTTAATTTATCAATTTATTCACTCTTAGTCATAGGTCACGCCTAAAGAGTAGTGCACTACTTAGAGAATAGGGTGTCATTTGTGACTGGACTATCCCCCTCCTCTCCCCAGGCATCTGGACGTGTCCAACAACAGTCTGACTAACCTGCCCAGAGACACACTGAGGACCGCCCCTCTTCTGGAGTCCCTAGCTCTGCAGGCCAACCCCTGGACCTGCGACTGCAGCATGGCTTGGCTGCAGGCCTGGAGCATCTCTCACCTAAGTGACTATCACACTACAATAACCCCTAACCTTACACTAGGTTATTGGGATGCTTATTTGGGTGAGGAAATACTGATTCTTCTCTTCTCTCTCAGGGTTGTTGAAATGTCCGGGGCCACAGTGCCTGGTCTGTGCCTCACCCAATCACCTGAAGGGACGTGGCCTTTTGCAGCAGAAAGACTTATCCTGCACCTCGCCTGTAATCGCCACCAATCCCAGAGCCTCATCTCAGGAGGATGGCGAAGTTCAATCAATAGAAACTTTTAGAGAGGCTTTAGGCCACGCCTCCCTGGGGATGTCCGACCAACAGGGGAATGCCGTTGATCTGAAGTGTAACATCACACACTCCTCACAGACTCCTGACATTACCCCACCACACCTTTCCTCCTCCTTCACCCCCCTCTCCATCACGCTCTCCCTCTCCCTGGACTGTGGGGTGGATGGGCACCGCTATGAAAGGCTGTGGAGGCTGATGGCCTACTACAGTGAGACGCCTGTCAGGCTTCAGAGAGAAATCATGTTGAGTAAAGCCCCAAGACTTGCCTACAGGTATGAAATTACAGAAACACACACAACACATTCCTGTGTTATTATCCGCTTTACCTGTACAATTTTGTTTTAACCCCAACACATTCATTTCATGTCCTTCAGGTACAGACAGAGAGCAGAGAGAGAGGGCTACTACCATACAGGGGTCAGGGCCAGTCTCCAAGCCCAGCCTGCCTGGTTACTGCAGCCCCATGTCAGTCTCCAGTTCAACAGAGCTCAGTCCAGCACCCACAGCGTTAAACTGACTCTGTCCACCCTGGTGTCTGCCCCCCCAGACCTCCCATCCCCACACCCCTGGGTCCTCATCCAGACCAACCACACCCACACAGCTTTTACAGCAGCCGCAGACAGCCAGATCCACCTGCCCTGCCCTGTCCTTAGCTCTACTGCAGACCTAAGCTCTGGAGATCCCAGGCTCCAATGGGTGTTCCCAGATGGTTCAACAGTCTCCTCCCCCTACCACAGCTCAGATGGTAAGGTCCGTGTGTCTGACCAAGGGCTGATCCTGCAGAGAGTGGATCACTCTGATGCTGGACTGTACTACTGCGTGGCCCGGGCGGGAGGAAATGTCGATGTTCTCCCCCTTCGTCTGGTGGTAGTAGAATCATCCAACCCTCCCCCAGGGGAGGAGCTAGGCCCTGCTGTGACTGGATTGGTTGGAGACCCTGTCAGTCTGCCGTGCGAGGCCTCTGGTTCACCGAGGGTTGAGGTGAACTGGGTTCTTCCTGACGGGGGAGTGGTAGGGAGTAGGAACAAGGGGAGAAGAAGGGGGGGGGCAGGGGTGACTGTCTTAGCCAATGGTACCCTGTCTCTCCCCTTTCCTGGGCTGGGAGACGCAGGGCTATACCGGTGTGTAGCGGTGAACCAGCACGGTGCTGACTCTCTCTCCACCAGACTGATTCTAACCCCACGTCCTTCCGACACCTCATCACGCATGACATATCCCATGAGGCCACAGTCTGTGGCGGGGGTGTCCAACAGGTTACCAGCCCCTCTAGGGGGAAAGGAGGTTGAAGAGGGGGTGTCAGGAAATGACGAAGGGGAGGAGGAGAACATACTTCCCACCAGGGCAGGTTACACCAGGAGGAGAGGTCCTAGACCCAAATCCCCCCTGACACGGCGCCCCCCCATTGGATCCCACACAGTGAGGGTGGAGGGAGGCGGATCCCCTCAGAGGGGCAGGAGGCCCCTGAGGAGAGGCTTCCCTGTGGAGCAGAGGAGGAACAGGCTGGAGGGCCGCCGGAGGTTTAACCTGGCCAAACACAAGATAGACCCTCAGAAATGGGCCGACCTGCTGGCTAAGATACGTGAAAGGACTGCCCCTAAAATCACAGACTCCCTGTATGTACCATCCCCAACTAGAGCACTTACTACGACCTCAGCCCCAACTAGAGCAAAGACAACCACCTCAACCCCAACTGAAGCAAAGACAACCACCTCAACCCCAACTGAAGCAAAGGCAACCACATCAACCCCAACTGAAGCAAAGACAACCACCCTAACCCCAACTGAAGCAAAGACAACCACCTCAACTCCAACTGAAGCAAAGACAACCACCTCAACCCCAACTGAAGCAAAGACAATCACCTCAACCCCAACTGAAGCAAAGACAACCACCTCAACCCCAACTGAAGCAAAGACAACCACATCAACCCCAACTAGAGCACAGTCAACCAGAATACAGACAGATAACAGACAGACAGAAAGCAATGAGACAACCAGAATGCAGACAACCAGAACAAAGCCAGGCAGCACACAACCAAAGACCACACAACCAAATACCACACAACCAACTACCACACTACCAAAGATCACACCAGAGGTTACAGTGGGAAGAAAATCCCCTCAACGTACTGTATTGGAGTCAGAGGCTGATACCACAGAGGGTTTTTCCATAGATGTCCCCAGTCTACAGGAAGAGGGGTTGAACACTGTCCACACATCACTGATCCCAGACCTGCTAACAAAGGATAGAGTGGCCCCAGAGGCAACAAACACTGCAGATCAGACCAATAACTTCTCCCAGATCCCTCAGTCAAACACAGACACAAATACAGGGACAGGAACAGAGACAGAGAGTTCTCCTAAAAGCACAAAGCCAACCTCCAGCATCAATGACATTAGCACAGAGAGGAGACAGAGCGTTGCTCCTGTAAGGACCACAGGTGAGAGGGGGAGGTATGGAACAACAAACTCTGGACATGTAACGTTCTCCAACTCTGTCCCGTCACAATCCAGAATCCCCTGGAATTCCAGGAGCAGGCCCGGCCAGAGGAGACGCATCAACAGACCCAGAGGACGACCCACTGCCCGCCAGAATACCCCAGGTCCAACCTCCCCTCACCAGAATACTCCAGGTCCAACCTCCCCTCGCCAGAATACCCCTGGTTCAACCTCCCCTCGCCAGAATACCGCAGGTCCAACCTCCCCTCGCCAGAATACCCCAGGTCCAACCTCCCCTCGCCAGAATACCGCAGGTCCAACCTCCCCTCGCCAGAATACCCCAGGTCCAACCTCCCCTCGCCAGAATATCCCAGGTCCAACCTCCCCTCGCCAGAATACCCCAGGTCCAACCTCCCCTCGACAGAATATCCCAGGTCCAACCTCCCCTCGCCAGAATACCCCAAGTCCAACCTCCCCTCGCCAGAATACACCCAGAGCAACACTTACAGACCCCAGGGAACTGCCAGCAGCTGCTACAACCACTACTATAACCACTACTATAACCACTACTATAACTGCTGCTCCATCCTCTACTAGGATCACTGCTCCATCAAGCACATTCGTCTCCCCCCCTGCCTCCTTTCCTGCCTCTCCCCCCCAGACACACACAGACAGGGTGACTCACTCAGCAAACACTGCTGCTCGTCTCCCTGACAGGTCCCAAACGACTAGCACACACACACAGATTCGCACACACGCTCGCACACACACTGGCAAACATACACCCACAGTCACAACAACTAGTACACACACAGGCAAACATAAACCCACAGTCACACACAGCGACACAGACAAACAGAGTTATGCTGAAACAGAGGGTCAGGTCTGGGCTACTTCAAAAGAGCAGGATCCATCTGTCTTCAACCAACACAACCCAGAGGATATCAAAGCAACTCCCCCTCAGTCTGGAACCACACCAGGCAGAACAACATCTACTGGCACTGAGAAAGAACCCAGTGAGATAGAACCCCTTTACCCAGCTACTGATGAAGAACCCAATGAGGAAGAACCACCAGCAACTGATGAAGAACCCAGTGAAATAGAACCACCAGCAACTGATGAAGAACCCAGTGAGATAGAACCACCAGCAACGGATGAAGAACCCAGTGAGATAGAACCACCAGCAACGGATGAAGAACCCAGTGAGATAGAACCACCAGCCACTGATGAAGAACCCAATGAGATTGAACCACCAGCCACTGATGAAGAACACAATGAGGTAGAATCACCAGCAACTGATGAAGAACACAGAGAGGTAGAACCATCAGCTATTGATGAAGAACCCAGTGAGATAGAACCACCCTACCCAATCACTGATGATGAACCCAGTGAGATGGAACCAGTTTATCTAGCACCTGATGAACCAGAGGAGAGACAGCCAGAGTCAGAAAAAAACAACTCTCTTTCATCTACAACACAACTACTGTCCCCAAACACAACTGAAACAGCAGCTACCACTGCTTCAGCCATCACCTCCTCTACAGTCATGACCTCCATTAGAAGAACTACCACTATAACTATTCCTACAACTACTACAACCACTATTCCCACAACTACTACCGCTATTCCTACAACTACAACTACTATTACTTCAACCACTATTCCCACAACTACTACCACAACTTCTACCACTATTCCCACAACTACTATCACTATTCCCACAACTACTACCACTATTCCCACAACTTCTACCACTATTCCCACAACTTCTACCACTATTCCCACAACTACTATCACTATTCCCACAACTACTACCACTATTCCCACAACTACTACCACTATTCCCACAACTACTACTACTATTCCTACAACTACTATTCCCACTACTACTACTACTACTACCACTCCTACTACTACAACAGTCTGGAGGAATCCAGGGGTAAACGGCATCCCAGACTCACATGGCAGTCGCTACCGCCCCCCACCTTACCCCACCTACCCACAACACCTTATCACTAGGCCTGACCCAGTCAGAACTCCACCCCCTATAAAACACGCACCCTCTCTCCCACACCCTGTCAACCCCAAACTCCTTCTCCCAGACATTTTAGAGACCCCTTCCTCTGCAGTCCCCACCACAAGTGCTCCCTCGAGCCCCCCCAAGACCTCCCCACCCACCACAGACCCTCAGGCCGGGCTCAACACTGGCTCTACTCCTCCTCATTCCCCACCCCTCTCTCCAGACCGTAGTGTGACTGCCCAACGCTCCCCTCAGACCACTGTCCTGCGTGTCAGGCCCCGTATCACTCCCCCCCATGTGCGCCCCATGTCTGTCCCAGCTGAGAGTGACGCCCTCCTGCCATGCGAGGCCATTGGACAGCCTCCTCCAACAATCACCTGGATCAAGGTCTCCACAGGTACGCCACACACTCTACTCTCAGTTCTACACACAATACATGCTACTGTCACTCACATACACACAATATGTACTTTGTCATACATACACCTTACTCAATACACTCACTACTGTCCCTCATACACACAATATGTACTTTGTCATACATACACCTTACTCAATACACTCACTACTGTCACTTATACACACAATATGTACTTTGTCATACATACACCTTACTCAATACACTCACTACTGTCACTCATACACACAATATGTACTTTGTCATACATACACCTTACTCAATACATTCACTACTGTCACTCATACACACAATATGCCACTCAATATGTATTTCTGTCTGCCCCAGGAGCTGTGATGTCACTGGACTCCAAGGCAGAGCGTTTCCAGGTCCTACCCAACGGAACCTTTCTCATCCAGAGCGTGCAGGTCCAGGACCGGGGGACATATATCTGCAGCGCACAGAACTCTGTGGGCCTTGACCGCGCCATGGTGACCCTGGAGGTCTGGTCCCGCCCACCACGCATTCAGCTACCCACTCACAGAGAGGCCACAGTGCACCAGGGGGGCGAGGTGAGGTTGGAGTGTCGTGCTCAGGGGGTGCCTGTCCCTCTGCTGTCCTGGGTACTACCTGACCGCTCCGTTCTGACCCCCAACCTTAACTCAAACCCTGCCCATGGCCCTCACCCCCGGGTGTCTATATTCCCTAATGGTACTCTGCGTATCGTGGCTGTCGGCCCAGCAGACAGAGGACTGTATCGCTGTGTAGCCTCCAACCCAGCAGGGGCAAGCAGTCTGTCAGTCCGACTCCATGTCTCATCCCTGCCTCCAGCCATCCAGCAGCCCAGAGAGGAGAGGGTAACCCAGCCCGCTGGCATGCCTGTCTACGCCCACTGCTCTGCCCGGGGAGCCCCCGCTCCCTCCATCCGCTGGAGGACCCCTGACGGCACCCTGCTGCTCCCCTCTCAATTCCTCAACGGGAACCTGTTTGTCCTCCCCAACGCCACCTTGCTGATACGCAAGCTTGCCACTAAGGACTCTGGGAGCTACGAGTGCCTGGCGACTAATGCAGTGGGCGGGGATAAGAGGACGGTGAGGGTGGAGGTGACTGGAGATGAACGAGGAGGAGTTGTCTCCACAGATAAAACTACATCCTCCTCTTCCATTAACAGTAACTCTGACCTGACCCCCTCCTCAGCCATTCTTAACCCTCCTCTCCGGTCCTCCTCCCCCCTCAGTAAGGCTAAGATCCTCTCCACCTCTCCATCCAGTTCTATAGTCGTATATGGTGAAACTCTGCTCCTTCACTGTTCAGCAACCGGCAACCCAGAGCCTAGAGTAGTCTGGAGGACACCTGGCAAGAAACTAGTGGATGCCCACTACAGGTGTGTGCTTGTCCATATTGATTACTGATCTGTTTAATCTAGTCTGTCTCTGTTGTATTGATTGATTGTCTGTGTCTTGTGCTGATGTATCTAACTTATCCTCTCTGTGTTGTATTTCCAGTTTTGACAAGAGGATGAAGGTACACAGTAATGGAACCCTGTATATCCAGTCGGTGACAGAGAAAGATGGGGGGGACTATTTATGTGTCGCACGAAATAAAATGGCTGACGACTACCGCCTCCTCCGTGTCACTGTGGTCACAAAGCCCACAAAGCCCGCTAAGATTGAGCCAAAGCAGCCGTTCAATCAGAAGGTGGTGTCGTATGGAGCAGCTTTAAAGGTAGACTGTCTGGCGACCGGGCAGCCCGACCCCGCAGTGAGATGGAGCCTACCGGACGGAACCTCAGTGAACAGCATACTGTTGCAAGGGGACGAGAGAGGGGGACGGAGGAGGCGGCTGGTGGTGTTTGACAACGGGACTCTGTTCCTCCCCTCAGTGGGGATGGGGGAGGAGGGGGAGTACGTCTGCCACGCTGAGAACCAGGTGGGGAGAGACTCCATGAGGGTGATGATCAAAGTCCTCGCCTCACCCCCTTCCTTCCCTAGAACCAGATATGAGGTCATCAAGGTGCAACAAGGGGGTGTGGTGGCTCTGAACTGTGGGGCCAAAGGAGAGCCCATCCCTACAGTCACATGGTTCTCTCCAATCAATCGTGTCATCCCTGTGGGGGGGTCCGGTCCAGTTGTAGTGCGGCCAGATGGCTCCTTGGTGATCCAGGGGGCTAGAGGGGCTGACGGAGGAAACTACACCTGCCGAGCCAGCAACACTACTGGGGAGAGGAGCAGGGTGATGGGGGTGGAGGTGATGGTGACCCCATCCAGCTTCACTCTTAATGGGACTAGGGGTGGACTCAATGGGACAGACAGACAGACAGCTGTTGTTAGTGGTAGTGGACTCAGTGCTGGGATCACCATCAGTCAGTTTGCAGGGAGGGTTCAGTCAGTCAGTATTGGTAATGGTGTCAGTAGTAGTAATGGTGTCATTAATAATGAAGTCAGTCATAATGGAGTTAGCAATGTAGGGGACCAGAGGGTCTCAGCAGTAAGAGGCCAGACAGTTATTTTGCCCTGTCCATCCCAGGGCTTCCCTCCACCCCGCCCGGCCTGGTTGCTGCCTGGTAACGGGGTTCTCCCGGCGCCTTACTACGGCAGCAGACTCACCGTGCACCGCAACGGAACCCTGGAGCTGCGGGGGGTGAGGGCAAGCGATGCTGGCATGCTGGTGTGTGTCGCTCGCGGTGAGAGGGGCGAGGCTCGGATCATGGTAAATCTGGAGGTCATAGACACACCGGACACACCTCGCTCCAGAGGCCCAGTGACCACAGAGAAACCTCGCCCAGTAGGCCCAGTCAGCACAGAGAAACCTCGCCCATTAGGCCCAGTTAGCACAGAGAAACCTAGCTCAGGAGTCACAGTTACAGAGGAGACATCTCGACCCAGAGGTCCAGTAACCACAGAGAAATCTCGCCAGGAGACACCTCACCCGAGAGGCCCAGTCACTACTGAGAAACCTCACTTGGGAGGCCGAGTCAGCACAAAGAAACCTCGCCCAGTAGGCGGGGATAAGAGGACAGTACCAGGAGTCCCATTCCGAGGGGACACACCTCGCCCAAGAGGCCCAGTGCCAGAGGCAGCGAGGAGTGTCATCCTGGAGAGGAAGCCTGTGGTCGTCAGCAGATCAGCTTCTCTGGTCAGCATCATAAGCGGAGAGAATCTACGGCTACCCTGCCCCCAGACAGACAGCCCCAGTCAGAGTTCCAGCCAGACTCAGCCTTTGACCTGGACGTTGCCCAGCGGGGTGGTCGTGTCTCGGGGCCAGACGGCAGGGACGGGTCAGTACTCAGTCCTGGATGACGGGACTCTGACGGTGCAGCAGGCGTCTGTGTTCGACAGGGGGACCTACTCCTGTCGATCCACCAATCAGAACATGTTGTCTATCCTGACAGTTCCAGTGATTGTCATCGCCTACCCCCCCCGCATCACCAACGGCCCCCCTCCCCTCACCTACACCCGGCCCGGAGTTGCTGTGCAGCTCACCTGCTACGTCATAGCAACCCCCCGAGCGACCATCACCTGGGAAATGCCGGACCAATCCCAGCTAAGGGTCACAGGTCAGGCCCGTCTCTATGGCAACCGGTACCTGAGCCCCCAGGGTTCCCTAGTAATCCAGAACCCGACCAGCAGAGACACTGGGTTCTACCGCTGTACTGCACGGAACGTCATTGGAACCGACACCAAGGCCACTTATCTACATGTGATCTAACAGAACACACACAGTGAGACCTGGTCCTGCTTATCCTCGTGTCTGGAGGAGACACACACACACACACACACACACACACACACGCACACACACGCACACACACACTTTTTGCCCTACGAAACTGCAAAGTTGAGTACAGAAAATACTGTTCAACCAAAGACTGATAAAATATTGTAAATAGAGAATATAAAACCAAATGCATCTTACAGCCATAGTGTGTTATGCATCTAACAGCCATAGTGTGTTATGCATCTTACAGCCATAGTGTGTTATGCATCTTACAGCCATAGTGTGTTAAGCATCTAACATCCATAGTGTGTTATGCATCTAACATCCAGAGTGTGTTATGCATCTAACATCCAGAGTGTGTTATGCATCTTACAGCCAGAGTGTGTTATGCATCTAACATCCATAGTGTGTTATGCATCTAACATCCAGAGTGTGTTATGCATCTTACAGCCAGAGTGTGTTATGCATCTAACATCCAGAGTGTGTTATGAATCTTACAGCCATAGTGTGTAATGCATCTTAAAGCCATAGTGTGTTATGCATCTAACATCCAGAGTGTGTTATTTATCTTACAGCCAGAGTGTGTTATGCATCTTACAGCCAGAGTGTGGTATGCATCTTACAGCAATAGTGGAGTTGTAAAAGCAATGAGCAGCTCTGAGAAGCAACGTCATCATTCAGCAACAATAAATATTGTCAACATCACAGACTATATCAGGGAGTAAAAACATCAGCTGTTGCAATACACATCATGCAAGACAACATATTCAGCTCTGTATTACAACCTTTATGAACTTTTACCTCCATAATATCTAAAGTGGCCTTATGAGTCCCGTGTATAGTTGTGTATTTATGAGCAGAACAAATGTTTGATGGTAGTCACAGAACTCCTCCAATGATAGTTCTGTGGAGCCACAGGAGGCTGCAGCACTCTGTGTCTGCAGCTCTCTGTGTCTGCAGCACTCTGTGTCTGCAGCTCTCTGTATCTGCAGCGCTCTGTGTCTGCAGCGCTCTGTGTCTGCAGCTCTCCAACCCTGCAGGCTCGATCACTCTTCCAGCCATTTAGGCTGTAGGCTACATACATCCCAGATCTGTCAAATAAACACAACAGTTACCAAGTCTTTGAAGATGGTATTTGTAGTAATTACATATTTTTATATACAGTAGAATAGATGTCTGTATGGCTCCAGTGTCTGATCAAGCATGTAAAATCTGATATCATCATGTTTTAATTTCGTTTAAATTATTTGTCTTGTAAAGACTGTGATGTAAAGTTGTTATTTTGTGCCTCTTGTCATAAAGATGATAACAATTATGCTTTTTTCCCCAACTGCTACATTTTATAAATAAAAGATAAAACAAATTCAGTCTGCTCATCAAAGCATGGTCTTTTAGGTGTGTAGGTGTGTGTCCTGGGACAGAACCAGTGGGTTTGTTTGGGAACATCAGGCTTTGTATCCCATGAGTCTCAGCAGAGAAAACAGGAAATGGTCTTAATCATTCTTAAGAGTCTATTGACGCACCCGTGCGTCAATCTAAGTAACATAATAAAATAATCCAATAAAAAAATCTGTCAGTTTAAGCTAGAGATATCTGTTTTTTTCAATCCACTGCATCCGCCTATGTCGGCCTTCTGCATCCTTGGTGGAAGGTGGCCGAGCTACAGCGGTGTTTGTCAGACCATGAGACATACCGAAAATCGATCTTCTCATGAAAACGTCTGTAGTTTCTGAATGGTTTGGCCTGCAAACTAATATAATCACTCTATGGAAAGATGAGACTCACACAAGACTCGCACAAGTGTCACGGGACTCGTCTGAAGATAACCCATACAAATGAATGGAAGTATGGAGGTAGTTTTGTGCCCCCAAAAATAAGGGATTAAATATGTGTACTGTATATGTCCTAGGTATAGAACAGACACTTCAAAACCTTTCTTTTTGACATTAATGTGTTATTCAATGCGTTTCTATGGGCTATAGTAGTAAAGGCCAAATTCAATATTTTAAATATTTGTTTTAAACCTATAGGGGTCATAAAATTCAAAATCAAATAGCTAAATGATCAATGGTATGACCATCTTAAAATAATTCCATGTGTTAGCTTAGTAGAACCCCCCCCCCCCCATTTTCCAAAACCCAGTTGCTTCGTGTGCCAACTCCATTAAACTCCTATTAGACATGTATTAACTCTATTACACTAGTATTATAGAGATATTTTCTTTATTTCTTTATCAAATATCACTGTCTGTGTTCCTCTCCCAGGACATTGCAGCTGCATTATAATATAATAGTGTAATGTTGTTTCACCTATGAACAATATGTCTCACTTACAGTGAGGGAAAAAGGTATTTGATCCCCTGCTGATTTTGTACGTTTGCCCACTGACAAAGAAAGTATCAGTCTATAATTTTAATGGTAGGTTTATTTGAACAGTGAGAGACAGAATAACAACAACAAAAATCCTGAAAAACGCATGTCAAAAATGTTATAAATTGATTTGCATTTTAATGAGGGAAATAAGTATTTGACCCCCTCTCAATCAGAAAGATTTCTGGCTCCCAGGTGTCTTTTATACAGGTAACGAGCTGAGATTAGGAGCACACTCTTAAAGGGAGTGCTCCTAATCTCAGTTTGTTACCTGTATAAAAGACACCTGTCCACAGAAGCAATCAATCAATCAGATTCCAAACTCTCCACCATGGCCAAGACCAAAGAGCTCTCCAAGGATGTCAGGGACAAGATTGTAGACCTACACAAGGCTGGAATGGGCTACAAGACCATCGCCAAGCAGCTTGATGAGAAGGTGACAACAGTTGGTGCGATTATTCGCAAATGGAAGAAACACAAAATAACTGTCAATCTCCCTCGGCCTGGGGCTCCATGCAAGATCTCACCTCGTGGAGTTGCAATGATCATGAGAACGGTGAGGAATCAGCCCAGAACTACACAGGAGGATCTTGTCAATGATCTCAAGGCAGCTGGGACCATAGTCACCAAGAAAACAATTGGTAACACACTACGCCGTGAAGGACTGAAATCCTGCAGCGCTCGCAAGGTCCCCCTGCTCAAGAAAGCACATATACAGGCCCGTCTGAAGTTTGCCAATGAACATCTGAATGATTCCGAGGATAACTGGGTGAAAGTGTTGTGGTCAGATGAGACCAAAATCGAGCTCTTTGGCATCAACTCAACTCACCGTGTTTGGAGGAGGAGGAATGCTGCCTATGACCCCAAGAACACCATCCCCACCATCAAACATGGAGGTGGAAACATTATGCTTTGGGGGTGTTTTTCTGCTAAGGGGACAGGACAACTTCACCGCATCATAGGGACGATGGACGGGGCCATGTACCATCAAATCTTGAGTGAGAACCTCCTTCCCTCAGCCAGGGCATTGAAAATGAGTTGTGGATGGGTATTCCAGCATGACAATGACCCAAAACACACGGCCAAGGCAACAAAGGAGTGGCTCAAGAAGGAGCACATTAAGGTCCTGGAGTGGCCTATCCAGTCTCCAGACCATAATCCCATAGAAAATCTGTGGAGGGAGCTGAAGGTTGGAGTTGCCAAACATCAGCCTCGAAACCTTAATGACTTGGAGAAGATCTGCAAAGATGTGTGCAAACCTGGTGGCCAACTACAATAAATGTCTGACCTCTGTGATTGCCAACAAGGGTTTTGCCACCAAGTACTAAGTCATGTTTTGCAGAGGGGTCAAATACTTATTTCCCTCATTAAAATGCAAATCAATTTATAACATTTTTGACATTAGTTTTTCTGGATTTTTTTGTTGTTATTCTGTCTCTCACTGTTCAAATAAACCTACCATTAAAATTATAGACTGATAATGTCTTTGTCAGTGGGCAAACGTACAAAATCAGCAGGGGATACTTCTTTCCCTCACTGTATCTACATATCAGATGGGAAGGGTCTATAGACATGACTTAATGTAGATGTAACCAAATCCATCCAGGTGGATAAAAGTGTTTAATCTGTTTTGATAATTTTAGTCAGCAGGTGGGTTCAGACGGTCGGTACTCTAGATATGACTCAGTCACCATGGTAACCCAGATGACAACTGAAACGATCCAAACATACCAAAGTCTATTGAATCCCATATAATCTATTGAATTCCATATATATCTGTTTTAATACCTAAACAGAAGAGGGAGGGAGGTACTTAGGGGAAACACTGAGTCGTGAAGTGCAGTGTCCTTCCTACTGATTATCTCACACACACACAGCACACACACACACGCACACACACAACTGCACACACACAAACACACACACACAAACACACACACACAAACACACACACACACACACACAAACACACACACACACACACACACACACACACACAGGGATAGTTCAGTATGTGGGTCAGACTGGGGTGGGGTGTTACAGTTGGACAGGCTGATAGAACTGATACAGTCAGGGCTCTGGGAGTTATTACTGTATTATTACTCAGTGTGTGTGAATGTGTGTGTGTGTGTGTGTGTTCGTGTGTGTGTGTGTGTCATGGCTCTGCTAGTTATTACTGTATCACTGTCATCCCCTCTGCTCAATAGAAACATCTGGAGACAACTGGAGAAACTTCCCCCCTGGACAGAGGGCCAAGGTTACTAGATACAGCCTGCAGCATTTACACTATAATATTGGATTACAGATGTAATACTGAACATCTCTGACATTACCACTGGACTCAGCCTAAAATATAAATGGATCTAAATGTGCATTTGATCATCGTGAATGACATTTATGACAATAGATCTCTTCAAAGATTTGGTGAGAAAGCAACACATTTTAATTACTGTAAAAACATACTTATCTATGTGAGCAGCTGCTTTGACAGACACAGTAACCCATAGTCACCTCTCCACTCTCAGAGACAGTAACACATAGTCACCTCTCCACTCTCAGAGACAATAACTTCTCCCTTCTCAGAGAGATTATATTTGGGCCTGGGGCAGAGCATTGCTTGGCTTCCATGTGGACTCTGCGCAGTTTGTTACCCTTCAATTAAATTAATCTACAGTTTCTGAAGCAGATCCCTTGTGAAGACATCCAACCCCAGGAATAATATTAGGACAGGGGACCACAACCTTAGAGCAACTCCTGATGAATAAGTAGCTACTGTATAACCTGCTTGGAGAGGAAGGAGAAGAGAGGAGATGACACATGTCCGAGTTACAGTACATTCCAGTTCTCCCATTATCACATTATCACTCCCAAACAGGTGTGCTCCAACCCTAAATCAGTCAGAGAGAGACATGGAGAGGTATAGAGAGATACAAACACAAGGAAAGGAAGAAAGAGGAGGACCATTTGCAGCTGGGTTTTATAACAGAATGACCTCACCACCACTCCCTTCCTCTCTCAATCTTTACATTTTATTCATTTAGCAGAAGCTTTTATCCAGAGTGACTTACAGTAGTGAGCGCATTCATGTTCTCTTATTTTTTTTTCACTAGTCGCCTTTGGGAATCAAACCCTCAACCCTAGTGTTGCAAGCGCCATGCTCTACCAACTGAGCCACACGGGAACATAACTTTTCTCCCTCCATCCCTCTATCTCTATTTGACCCAGGCTCGTCTCGGCTAGATGTCATCAGCCGGTCTGTCTTTCATTCGACACACCAGTCTCCTCATCCTTTCCTACTTCCTCTCCTCCCAGACCCTTCCCTGTCCTAACCCTCCCTTGCTCCCGCCCTTTTTCAATCTCCTCCAGTCTCATCCATCCACCTGGAAGTAGTCTGATTTTTTGTGAGAATATTATATTGTGTGACAGCCTCTCAGACTGCTGGTAAAGGCTTCAACTAGTAAACAGAGCAGTCCCACCAATCCACTCTATTCAGTTGGTTCATCTTCACATATTGGTGATTTACGGCCAGGAGAAGACTTCTCATAAACTTCACAATGTTACCTCATGCTAAGTGGTGTCACACCCCACGGCCGGGGTAAAGGCCGAGAGACAGAGGACAACCAGTAGATTGTTATCATCTCTGGAGAATCAGGAGAGCTGTGTCCTTCTGCATGTCTCAAACAACGCCTCTCAGTTCAGATGAGGCCAACATTGTTTCATAAAGACTAACCAGCTGTTGCAATATATCTCTACATCAGACATAGACAGGACTGACCTGCAGGAGGCAGGACAGGTTCAGTATGTCTGTCAGAGAGATGAAAGGTAGAGCCAGCAGAGAGCAGTCCCAGGGTTACTGTTACTGACAAGTGACCGCCCACTCTCCCCCTCTCCCCATCTAGTGTCCCCTCTGCAGATGTTGTTATGATCTTATCTCACTGATTCCCAGAAACCTAACCCACGACCCAGAATCTCTCTCTTAACCTCCCCATCTGTCTCTGTCTGTCCATCTCTCAAAGCTGTTCATGGGGATAGAAACAGGATTGACCATGCACGCATGCGCGCACACACACACACACACACACACACACACACACACACACACACACACACACACACACACACACACACACACACTCACACCTTTTATTATTTATTATTGTTGTAGCATTGTCGAGTAGGAACCTGCAAGTGAGCATTTAGTTGGACGATGTATACCATGTGTATCCCGTAAATACGACTAATAAAACGTAAAACCTGAAACAGCAACTGGTCTGGGGTAGTAAGTAGAAGTGGCCTATACAGAACCCCTACAGGAAACTGTTTCCATTGACTATTTCCAGGATGTTTCTCCTATTGGATGTTTCCTATTGGGATTAAATGTGGTAACCGACATACGATGGTTTGACCATAGTGGTTGTACTATGTGTTAAAACTGTAAACTAAGAAAAGGAAGCTAGCTAGAGATGTGGCTGAGGCCGCTTAGACACTGCAATTTGCTTTGACCCATTTCCTGTGGCTGATTGCATCGGATTCTCACAACCATGATGCACCTCTTTCCCCTATAGAACACTGGCCAATTGAACACAATTATTGACCCAGTGTTTAGGAATGCAGAAACTGTAGCTGCATTATAGCTGTGTTACTGCATAGGAGTGTTAGTGAGTGTGTGCGTGTGTGTGTTAAATCTAGACCAGTACAGTTATCTGTCCTTCATCAGGGCCCACCTCTGTAAATACTTCCTGTATGTTTTTAATGAGCTCAGTGAACTGTGTGGGGTGAGAGCCTGGTAGTTCATCAAAGTGCATGTGTGTGTGGGACGTGTAAGCAGCCGATAGGGCACTGCTCTGACGGGTCACACACACACACACACACAAGTGCTCTCTTAAAGCCATGTTGCCAGTCACAGGCTTGGTCCCCTGTGAAGAGCATGATAATGCTGAACAGATGGGCCGCCTGTCTACCAACAACAATAAAACAGAGACAGAGAATATCACCCACGGCTAACATAATCACATCACTACATATCATATCACATCACATCATGACATATCACATCACAATATTTAACCACACATATTCTCACAACTGCATGCAAGTTAAATTCCTAAAACCAACATACATACACATGCATGCAGAGAGGGATTGAGAATGACTGAGAGGAACTAGAGGAAGGGAGATAAAAGAAAGAGAGAAAGAGACACAGAGGGAGAGAGACTGAGAAGGACAGTGGGACAGGTATTAATGACAAGGGAGAGAGAGGGGAAGAGGATAGAGAGGGATGTTTCTGAAAGCTCCAAATGAGAATATAAACCCAGCGAAGCCACAGGGATCGTGAGTTAGAAAATAAACTAAACAAGTTCACACACACACATACACACGCACACACACACACACACACACGCACGCACGCACACACACACACACACACGCACACACACACGCACACACGCACGCACACACACACACACACACACGAACACACACACACACACACACACACACACACACACACACACACACACACACACACACACACACTGGGGTGAACTAGGGGTGCAGAATGAAAGCTCTCCAGCTGAGAGTGTTACAGTGTTATAACCCTGCAGCATTCTCACACGGGAACCATTCAGCCTGGACCAACACAGAGACCTGTACTAGCTCTACTATCCTCACAATCATAAACTGACCGAAGAGGTCCATTTATTATACATTACTGGCAAACTACAAGATAACACATTCAGATGCATTTAGTGCAATGCAGCCATATCTAATGGAAAGGACTGTCATCCATTGGAATAGT
The DNA here is from genome assembly GCF_964263955.1 of Coregonus lavaretus. Classification (NCBI taxonomy): domain Eukaryota; kingdom Metazoa; phylum Chordata; class Actinopteri; order Salmoniformes; family Salmonidae; genus Coregonus; species Coregonus lavaretus. Next base: position 30,106,698 of record NC_140003.1, read on the forward strand.
TCCACCTAACTAAGAGGGGGTTGGCTACACGCTGGGTACAAAGACGTTCTTATCCCCCCCCCCCCCCCCTCTCTCTCCCCCCACCCCTTCTCTTACCTCTCTCTCGCCCCTTCAGGAAGACATGGTGTCAGCATTTCCACTGAGGTCAGGGCTTACAGTGGATCCTCAGAGCACAGACATGTCATCATCATTCTGGGTTTGGTTAAGGGGACTGGGAGCAGGATACAGTATGGGTAGAGGCATAGGACACCTCACAGTAGGGCTCTGGCCCAAAGTCCTGCACTGCACTGTATAGGGAATAGGAAGCCGTGGCCAATGGACAATGGACTGACTGTACTCATTTACACTGAGTCCATCTGAAATGCCAGAGAGAGTAACCTGAGTCCAGTAAGGCTCTCCATGACTCTACCCAGGCACTGACTAAAAGCCATCTGTGTGGATTTGGCTGACTGTTTGATCATTGACTATCGGTATTTGGCAGAGCATTTCTGAGTCAATAACAGATTTTTGACTGAACTCTCTCACTGCTCAAGCCAGGGCAGACTGGGTGAGGCAGATAGAGGATGGGGGAGAGAGGGGTGATTAAGGGATGTTGGAAGATGGGGGGCGGGGGTGGGGAAATCAGAGGAGTCCAGAGGAGAGCGGTTGAGTGGACTTTATGTGAGTAGTCAGTGTATCAGTTCTGGGCCAGAGATCCATATGGAAGCAGCTCTGTTTGAAATTACAACCTTGAAACACTTTAACCTCTTAAGGATCAGACCGTTTTTTTCAATTTTCGCCTAAAATGACATACCCAAATCTAACTGCCTGTAGCTCAGGACCTGAAGCAAGGATATGCATATTCTTGATATCATTTGAAAGGAAACACTTTGAAGTTTGTGGAAATTTGAAATTAATGTAGGAGAATATAACACATTAGATCTGGTAAAAACATGTGTTTTCTATAGATTTTTTGTTGCATCATCTTTGAAATGGAAGAGAAAGGCCAGACAGTAATGTAGGTTTCTAGATGTAATTTAGATGTTGTCCACCAGATGGCAGCAGTGTGTGTGCAAAGTTTCAGACTGATCCAGTGAAGAATTACATCACTACACAATATTTTGTATCAAGTCTGCCAGGGGTTTTCCCAAAACTGCCGAATTGGTTTTGAAGTACATAAATATAGAGAACATACAAAAATGCTCTGGTAATACAACATTTAAGTTTGCACACTCCCAGGAATGTCATAAATGATGGATCATTAGCTTCCCTACAGAAAATACACTAACCTTCACACATCTAGATGGATGGGCGGGGTGAGTGTGGAGTCAGAGGTCAAACTGTAGAACCCAGTTCCTACATTTGAATATAAAAATAGATTTTTCAAACAAAACTACACTGCATTTTATCTCTGGGACCCTCAGGATGACAAATCAGAGCAAGATTACTGAATGTAAGTACATTATTTATAATAATAATATGCCATTTAGCAGAAGCTTTTATCCAAAGCGACTTACAGTCATGTATGCATACATTTTTATGTATGGGTGGTCCCGGGGATCGAACCCACTACCCTGGCGTTACAAGCGCCATGCTCTACCAATTGAGCTACAGAGGACCTTCAGAGGTGAATGTACCAAACCAGTTGCCGTGATAAAAGTGTTTTGCTGTTGTGCACTATCCTCAAACAATAGCATGGTATTTTTTAGCTGTAATAGCTACTGTAAATTGGACACTGCAGTTAGATTAACAAGAATTTAAGCTTTCTGCCTATATAAGACATGTCAATGTCCCGGAAAGTTGGCTGTTATTTACAACACCATTCTAGTCACATATCGCATATTGAGCAACAACCGTACCGTATAAGGGACACCGATCCCATAGAGGTTAAACCTGCTCTATTATCCTAAACAGCACTGGAACACTGCCCAACAGCAAGGAAGACAACCAATTCCATATAGTGTGTGTGTGTGTGTGTGTGTGTGTGTGTGTGTGTGTGTGTGTGTGTGTGTGTGTGTGTGCATGCATGGTTTAGGTTTGCAGGCGGCATGGAAGCCATTGCTGTGGGTCTATCAGGCCTGAGTGTGCTCCATACATCCCTCTTTAGAACACATGGTAGTTGGCATGACGGAGGAGTTGTTTTGAAAGAGACAAACTGGTTTAACTGTCTGCAATAAAAAACCTGCGTTTCCCTTGATCCGGTGTCTGGTTTGAGGGAAGCCATGTCTCAAAGCCAATTAGACGGGAATGTGATAGCCTTCAGTTGCTCAGATATTGTTCGGTCACTCCTTTCATTCTATATTGATTACATTACAAAACTCTGGTCTCTGACTCCAGACAGAGTTACAGAGGCCATTAGAAGCCGCAGTACCAAATAAACACTCTCTAGCCAAACATTTGTTTCTCAGGGGAACTAACCCTTACCCTAAGCCTCCTATGCTGGATGTATGGAAGTGATTTCCTCCCTGTGGCTCTCCATCTATAGAGCAGCCAGGGCTGGGAAATACACCAGTAAAGATGCTTTATGGTTTGAAGCATTTAAAAGGCCAGTGACCTTAGTGACATCTGAACCGGTGGTTATGGTTGAGCTGGGCCGGGCCGGTCCTGACAGAGGGTTTCGTCCAGTCCAGTTCAGACTAGGCAAGGCCACAGAAATATGGACATGAAGCACTGAGTCAGGCCACTGGTCAGTGATCTGTTCTGCCAGGCTTGGACCAATGACCACAGGGCTGATTCATGAACAACAAAGTGACTGTGTCTGAAGACTGACCAGGGGGAAACAATAGGGAGGAAACAGCCTGGCTGTCCAAAGAGCAGAGACCATAAATACAGTGCATTCAGAAAGTATTCAGACCCCTTCCCTTTTCCACATTTTGTTACTTTACAGCCTTATTTTAAAAATTGATTAAAAAAAATAAATTACTCATCAATCTACACACAATACCCCATAATGACAAAGTGAAAATACGTTTTTAGACATTTTTTCAAATGTATTAAAAATAAAAAACAGAAATACCTTATTTACATAAGTATTCAGACCCTTTGCTATGAGACTTGAAATTGAGCTCAGGTGCATCCTGTTTCCATTGATCATCCTTGATTGGAGTCCACCTGTGGTAATTTCAATTGATTGGAGATGATTTGGAAAGGCACACACCTGTCTATATAAATTCCCACAGTTGACAGTGCATGTCAGAGTAAAAACCAAGCCATGAGGTCGAAGGAATTGTCCGTAGAGCTCCGAGACAGGATTGTGTCGAGGCAAAGATCTGGGAAGGGTACCAAAAAATGTGTGCAGCATTGAAGGTCCCCAAGAACACAGTGGCCATCATTCTTAAATGGAAGAAGTTTGGAACCACCAAGACTCTTCCTAGAGCTGGCCGCCCAGCCAAACTGAGCAATCGGGGGAGAAGGGCCTTGGTCAGGGAGGTGACCAAGAACCAGATGGTCACTCGGACAGAGCTCCACAGTTCCTCTGTGGAGACGGGAATACATTCCAGAAGGACAACAATCTCTGCAGCACTCAATCAGGCCTTTATGGTTGAGTGGCCAGATGGAAGCCACTCCTCAGTAAAAGGTACATGACAGCCCGCTTGGAGTTTGCCAAATGGCACCTAAAGGACTCTCAGACCATGAGAAACAAGATTCTCTGGTCTGATGAAACCAATATTGATCTCTTTGGCCTGAATGCCAAGCATCACATCTGGAGGAAACCTGGCACCATCCCTACGGTGAAGCATGGTGGTGCCAGCATCATGCTGTGGGGATATTTATCAGTGGCAGGGACTGGGAGACTAGTCAGGATCGAAGGAAAGATGAACGGAGCAAAGTACAGAGAGACCCTTGATGAAAATCTGCTCCAGAGCGCTCAGGACCTCAGACTGGGGCAAAGATTCACCTTCCAACAGGACAACGACCCTAAGCACACAGTCAAGACAACGCAGGAGTGGCTTCGGGACAAGTCTCTGAATGTCCTTGAGTGGCCCAGCCAGAGCTCGGACTTGAACCTGTTCTAACATATCTAGAGAGACCTGAAATAGCTGTGCAGCGACGCTCCCCATCCAACCTGACAGAGCTTGAGAGGATCTGCACAGAAGAATGGGAGAAACTCCCCAAATACAGGTGTGCCAAGCTTGTAGCGTCATACCCAAGAAGACTCAAGGTTGTAATCGCTGTCAAAGGTTCTTCAACAAAGTACTGAGTAAAGGGTCTGAATACTTATGTTAATGTGATATTTCAGTTAATATTTTTTTTAACCTATTTTTGCTTTGTCATTATGGGGTATTGTGTGTAGATTGATGAGGGAAAAAAACAATTTAATCAATTTTAGAATAAGGCTGTAACGTAACATAATGTGGAAAAAGTCAAGGGGTCTGAATACTTCCCGAATGCTCTGTATACTGTATAAGAGCGCTATACTCTACAGGAGGCCTACACACTCTTAACTCTACCCATGTGTTCTAGTATAGGTTCACAGTGACTGCTGTCTGTCTATTCAGAGAAGAGCAGTCATGGCCCATGACTGAGGTAGAGAGCTATTCATGCCAGTGTGATTTATAACACTCAAAGAACCCTGAAACGTAATCCTTAAATAATAATTGAATACAGAACAGATAATATCTAGAAGGATTAACAGAAGAGCGATGAGGTTTTAATCCTGTCAGAAGAACATCTTGCTAAAAAGCTCCTTTTGGTCTTGATGCCAATAACCACTGACCCAAACTCAGTCACTGTCTTATTCTACTCAAATAACTCAATGCCTAAAAGTTAATTACTGTTTTATCCATGTTCAGCTCAGGTTACCAGGTCCTGAGAATGAATCCAGACAGAATTCAGTTTCAAAGTGTAGTGGCGTATTTTTACTGCTTCTACACATTCCAGCCCTCCAGTCCAGTGCTCATCAGTTTCTCTTCTGTGTTATTGACAGTACAAAACAAATAATTTGGCCTGCCATGCATCAATCACTTTTATAAGCAACACAGAACCTTGATCGGTTTGAATTCAGTGGGTCCACAGTACCACAGACGAAACATGAATTCGACTGACCCTTGGTGTACTGTACAGCCTGTATAGCCTGCACAGCCTGCACATTGACGTCTATGGTGCTGTCTGTCTCTGATACACATGGCTGCAGTGCCACCTGGTGGTATTAAAATCTGCCTACACCCTCAGTTTTTACAGGCCCAAACTAACAACAAACGAGTCAGTAATCCTGGCCTGTACTAGAAAAGTAACTGTGATTCAGTTGAGTGTCCCAGACTGCTGGGAGCTAATCCAGCACAGCGTCAACATTGATGCAGTTGAACTATATAGAACAGGAGACAGCATACATGTACTGCAGCAGAAATGAATGTTTATTCCAGCCTGTGGTGAAGAGCAGTAACTGAAAGGAGCATACTGTACAGTCACAAACGTCACAGAGAAAAACTACTTTTTCGCAGAATGCTTAGTTTATTTTAAAATCTATCAAAATCAATATTGCAAATTACAAGATTGGTTCAGATATCAAAACAGATAAATGATCTCTGAGCTAATTATTATCATATTTTATATAGACATGTACAACTGTCCAGACGTAATTGCAAAATGATGCAGTTTGAAAAATATCATAACATTTTTAAAAGCAGCTGATCCAATGAAAGATCTTCATATTTCCCTTCACATTTCTCTTTTCTTAACATTTCCCTTCACATGTCTCGATGCTCACAGTTCACATCCAGGTTCCATTTACCTACAGTACATGTACACAGAAGATGGTGTAATTGTAAAGATGATTATTTGTAAAAGAGACCTTGGTCTCAGTATGACTGCCTGACAAAATAAAGGTTAAATAAAAATATAAATCAGTGCACGTGCGAGCCCTCTCTCGCAGTCTTTCTCTCTCTCCATCAACTCCATTCAAATTGCATCCAAAATAGATAATCCTGTTCTAGATTGATATATAGCCCTATACAGTATTTTTATATATACACACCATATATATATATATATATATATATATATATATATATATATATATACAGTGCTATGAAAAAGTATTTGCCCCCTTTCTAATTTTCTCTACTTTTGCATATTTGTGATACTGAATGTTATCAGATCTTCAACCAAAACCTAATATTAGATAAAGGGAACATAACTGAACAAATAACACAACAATTACATATTTATTTTAATTTATTTCATAAACAAAGTTATGCAACACCCAATTCCCCTGTGTGAAAAAGTAATTGCCCCCTTACACTCAATAACTGGTTGTGCCACCTTTAGCTGCAATGACTCCAACCAAATGCTTCCTGTAGTTGTTGATCAGTCTCTCACGTCGCTGTGGAGGAATTTTGGCCCACTCTTCCATGCAGAACTGCTTTAACTCAGTGACGTGTGGGTTTTCAAGCATGAACTGCTCGTTTCAAGTCCTGCCACAACATCTCAATTGGGATTAGGTCTGGACTTTGACTAGGCCATTCCAAAACTTCCAATTTGTTGCTTTTTAGCAATTTTCATGTAGACTTGATTGTGTGTTTTGGATCATTGTCTTGCTGCATGACCCAGCTGTACTTCAGCTTCAGCTCACAGACGGATGGTCTGACATTCTCCTGTAGAATTCTCTGATACAGAGCAGAATTCATGGTTCCTTCTATTAAGGCAAGTCGTCCAGGTCCTGAGGCATCAAAGCATCCCCAAACCATCACACCACCACCACCATGCTTGACCTTTGTAATGATGTTCTTACTGTGGAATGAGGTGTTTGGTTTTTGCAAGGCATAATGGGACCCATCTCGTCCAAAAGGTTGACTGAAGTTTGCCAAAAAGCACCTGGATGATCATCAAGACTCTTGGAAGAACGTTCTATGGACAGATGATTCAAAACTATAACTTTTTGGACGACATGGTTCCAGTAATGCCCCGACCAAACAGCAATATAATTTAACCCCGACCAAACAATCACTAGTCAGATGCGCTAACCTCAACTTTTATTTAGTATGCATGTATTTAGAAATATCTTAATATGTTATATGACAGTGCAAGTGAACAGCCTCGGAGTACAAAAGATTGCATCTTCCATAGCCCGCCAAGAGATTTCATCATGCAACCCTATCCGTCAGCAAATTACCTCAACATAACCCCCAGAGTGCTTGCTGCCGCCTACAGCACCAGTTTATGGCAGGCCTTGTTGAGTTGGCTATATGCGGAGAAGTCGGAGACGCTCGATGCTGGTTGATGAATTTGACAATGAATGTACTAGGAAAATACAGTGGGGAAAAAAAGTATTTAGTCAGCCACCAATTGTGCAAGTTCTCCCACTTAAAAAGATGAGAGAGGCCTGTAATTTTCATCATAGGTACACGTCAACTATGAGAGACAAATTGAGAAAAAAAATCCAGAAAATCACATTGTAGGATTTTTTATGAATTTATTTGCAAATTATGGTGGGAAATAAGTATTTGGTCACCTACAAACAAGCAAGATTTCTGGCTCTCACAGACCTGTAACTTCTTCTTTAAGAGGCTCCTCTGTCCTCCACTCGTTACCTGTATTAATGGCACCTGTTTGAACTTGTTATCAGTATAAAAGACACCTGTCCACAACCTCAAACAGTCACACTCCAAACTCCACTATGGCCAAGACCAAAGAGCTGTCAAAGGACACCAGAAACAAAATTGTAGACCTGCACCAGACTGGGAAGACTGAATCTGTGCAATAGGTAAGCAGCTTGGTTTGAAGAAATCAACTGTGGGAGCAATTATTAGGAAATGGAAGACATACAAGACCACTGATAATCTCCCTCGATCTGGGGCTCCACGCAAGATCTCACCCCGTGGGGTCAAAATGATCACAAGAACGGTGAGCAAAAATCCCAGAACCACACGGGGGGACCTAGTGAATGACCTGCAGAGAGCTGGGACCAAAGTAACAAAGCCTACCATCAGTAACACACTACGCCGCCAGGGACTCAAATCCTGCAGTGCCAGACGTGTCCCCCTGCTTAAGCCAGTACATGTCCAGGCCCGTCTGAAGTTTGCTAGAGTGCATTTGGATGATCCAGAAGAGGATTGGGAGAATGTCATATGGTCAGATGAAACCAAAATATAACTTTTTGGTAAAAACTCAACTCGTCGTGTTTGGAGGACAAAGAATGCTGAGTTGCATCCAAAGAACACCATACCTACTGTGAAGCATGGGGGTGGAAACATCATGCTTTGGGGCTGTTTTTCTGCAAAGGGACCAGGACGACTGATCCGTGTAAAGGAAAGAATGAATGGGGCCATGTATCGTGAGATTTTGAGTGAAAACCTCCTTCCATCAGCAAGGGCATTGAAGATGAAACGTGGCTGGGTCTTTCAGCATGACAATGATCCCAAACACACCGCCTGGGCAACGAAGGAGTGGCTTCGTAAGAAGCATTTCAAGGTCCTGGAGTGGCCTAGCCAGTCTCCAGATCTCAACCCCATAGAAAATCTTTGGAGGGAGGTGAAAGTCCGTGTTGCCCAGCGACAGCCCCAAAACATCACTGCTCTAGAGGAGATCTGCATGGAGGAATGGGCCAAAATACCAGCAACAGTGTGTGAAAACCTTGTGAAGACTTACAGAAAACGTTTGACCTGTGTCATTGCCAACAAAGGGTATACAGTGATCCCTCGCCACTTCGCGGTTCACTTATCGCGGATTCGCTATTTCGCGGATTTTCATAATGCATTTTTTTTTTTTTGGTGCATTGTGCTCTGCATTCTGATTCGCTAAAAACTCACTCCCGCTTCTTGTATCAAAACATGCTACGAATTGTGCTATCATTTTGTCGTCTCGTGCAGTTATGTGTACGTACATAAAACAGCTTGGCAAATTTACATTAAGTTGGCCAAATTATCTTGTAATTTCGAACATCTCCTAAACCCATAATGTCGACGAAACGGCCTGGACCGACAAAAGCACCTGCGGATGGGCCCAAACGGCGGAAGATGCTACCTATCTCAGATAAAGTTAAACTTCTGGACATGCTAAGGGAAGGTAAAAGCTATGCAGCCGTGAGGAATGGGACCCTTTGATGAGCCGTTCATTACAGTTCTCCAACGTAATCGATGGTGGCATGTCGGTGTACAAGGATCTTTTTGCAAAGAAGAAAAAAGAGCGACAACAGCTGCCTATCACTATGTTCTTCTCCCGAACAAACACACCTGCACCGCGGGCTTCAGAAGAAGAGAACACTGCAGAGCGCAGTCAGGATGCAGCGGCCCAGTCTGAAGAGCAGTGAAACGGCCTACACGTGAGTCACTGTATTTGTATACATGTAATAGTTGCTAATTGTAAAAAAGTTTTCTATTTCGCGGATTTCACTTATCGCGGGTCATTTTCGGAACGTAACCCCCGCGATAAACGAGGGATTACTGTATAACAAAGTATTGAGAAACTTTTGTTATTGACCAAATACTTATTTTCCATCATAATTTGCGAATAAATTCATTAAAAATCCTACAATGTGATTTTCTGGAAAAAAAATCTCATTTTGTCTGTCATAGTTGACGTGTACCTATGATGAATATTACAGGCATCTCTCATCTTTTTAAGTGGGAGAACTTGCACAATTGGTGGCTGACTAAATACATTTTTTCCCCACTGTGTATATATATATATATATATATATATATATATATATATATATATACAGTATATATAAACTATTAATTTAGATGGGTGAAATTATCTGCCAAAGTAACACCCCCTTAACATTAAACACAGACACTGGACAGACACTGAAAATGATCTTTTTTTAATAAATCTGGTAGCTCTCAAAAGAGCCTTTGCTTTGCTGAGCAGTTCGTTTTCAGGAGTGTGTTGCCTGCCTGCCATCAGAGGAGTCTGCCTGCCTGCCATTAGAGGAGTCTGCCTGTCTGTCTGCCTGCCTGCCATGTCATCAGAGGAGTAGATCTGTGAATAATTAAATGTTGATAAGTTATCACATAGAGGCCTTGTTCAAACCACAAAATGTTAAACACAAAAAGGCAAATGGTAGAAGATAAATGGTAAGCTGTTTAAATAAAAGACTGCTTTTAGAACTTTCAGACTGCCATTGTTTTGGGGAAATAGGGACATGTCTGTCTATTTGTCACGAGAATTTCTATCTCAATGTTTCAAACTGAACTCTCATATTACTCAATCTGTATCCCAGAGGTTGCAAATCTCTAATAATCAGACAGAGTCTCCCAGCTTACAATTATCAGGCTTTATTCAAAGAGCGCTGTAGTGTATTAAGATTATGACTTTGTTAATGTTTTTAAGTGGAACCTGAGAGGATGTTTATTTAGTGTCAGAGGGAATTGTTTTAGTGTGACGCCACATAGAACAGAGGGAGTGTGTGTTGTAAACAGGGGATTGGACAGTAGAGGGAGCCACCCATATTTTTTTTATATCTTATAAGTATAGGCTAGAGACAAAGAACGTTAGAGCAGACATTGTAATTTGGAGGACACTGCTCTCCGGGTGATCATGACATCCGTAAACTCATGCTGAAATCTTGTGATATGAATAAAACTTATGATCAAAGTTCAGTATGGGCGGACTCCTTTGTTTAACAGCAATTATTAGCAACATTGACTCGACACTACAAAATGGCGTCACGAAAAGGGACGGTCTGCGTCTCTCCTTTGTTCCATTCATGGGCGCCAAGCTGACTCTCGTTCCGAAGTCATGGCCAGATAAGGGTGAGTTTCCTCACCACTTTGGGCATTTGTTAGTTCGAAGGCTATTTGAGTGTGCGCTGGAGAGATGTACCGTAAAGGACCGATGTGTGCTGTGTTGCTTTATTGCTGAGAACTAGGGGTCTGGCCTAACCATTCTAAATTTGTTTGCACTGGTAGACAGCGCAAAAGGGGGGAGAGTATCTATAGAGTGCCTATAGAGATATTTTGCTTGAATAGGAATTCAAGAACAATCGATTGAAGGAATAAGGCCAAGGTATATGTATACAAATTAGGACATTGCGAATCTGGAAAGACCTCTAAACAAGGCGACCTCTTTAAGGTGGGCCGAAAATCCTGTAACGCATTAGATGTGTTTTAGGTGAGTCCTGGGGACTCTGAAGACTGTGGTATATACATTCTATTGCAAGTTACCGCTCAGCTGGTGTTTGACGAAGCATTTGTTTGATGTGACCGCTCATAGAATATCCATAACTCGCGGCAGCATAAAGTTAGGGACAAAGGAAAAGGAATTTTACGGCGCAATGTAGGTTACATTGCTCCATGCTACATGCCACATGTTACATACATGCTACATGCTACATGCTAACATGTGACCTTAGAGGGCCATCGAGATGGAATAAAGCCTCTTAAATTATGTTTGTGTGTGTAGAATTTAAGTTCTATGCTTTGTGAGCTCTGTTAAATGTTAAATGTTGTTTGGCTATGAGGAGAAAACGGAGTTACAACGGGACTGTTAACTTTCTGTTTGGCTTGGGGAGAGAGCTGCTTGAGGGCTCCGTCCACACTGAAATCGTATTGGTGAATGAACTGCGCATGCGTGTGATTTTATGACTTTAGAGTTACGTAGGGAGAATATGCCACTGCCTACACTGGGTGCTGGGAGACGCAGACTCAGAAGCAGACAGAGAGAGATTTGAACACGAATGGAATGTTCTAGTTGTTACATAGGCTGTTGCTTAATGATGAAGCTATTTGTTGAGATCTATTGAATTGATAAATGAGAGAGATATGTTGACGGATTAAAAAATAAATAATAATAATAATTAAATAAATAAAATAAAAAATGTTATTGAGCTATCTATAATTATTCCTGAGTTAATTCTTAGAGCGAATGTGACTGGAGGAATATTGAATGGTTGAAATAACTCAGTGACTGCATAAACTGCTAAATTCTTGTCTGTTTCTTTGTTCTTCTGTCATATGAGAGACGAGAGGGAGGAGAGAGAGAGACAGGAAGTGCTGACGTGTACATCACGCGACAAGAGGCTGCTGCGACAGGATCAAGTCAAAAGAGAATCAGGCTAGTGCTGTTCTGTTTACAAAGTCTTCCCCTACAGGATATTTGATGTTATGACAATTTGACAAAGACTTGGCAAAAGACTGATAAAATAAAAAATTGCATTTTGGAGTTTCTGTGCATGAGTGGGTTTGATTAGAGTTCTGTTGGAAATCGAGTACTGACATTATTCTGTAAAATTAAGATAATTGGATGCTTATTAAATAATGGGGTTTATGAGTACTGTAGTGTTGCTGGATTATAGGTATTTTCTTTTTGGATTGCTCTGAAGTTGTCTACTTTCCTGTACTTTTCCTGATTGAAGGTGGTAAGATAGCCACTAATTGATAAATTAGTAAAATAGGAAATATACATTTTTTTATTTTTTTTATTATTCATACATTTATTGATTAATTGTTTAATTTAAAAAAAAATGATTAATTAATATTCATATTTTTATTGATTAAATATTTTTTTTTTAGAAGATTTTTTATTTTATTTTAGTTGATATTAAAAATTAAAGGGAGGACACTATAGGCTATATAGTCTAAAATTAAATAATTCACAATAAAGGAATATAAAACAGTTGTTACAATGGGGAAAAAGGATATCAGGACTATGAAGGTAATTACACCTGTTGATATAATACAAAATAGCAATACCATTAATTAAAGTATTGCTAGGTTATCCGGCAAATGGAACAAACGTTGGCCTGACATTGAACAACCATGGCCAGTGGAAGGGACTCTTAACCCTGATGTAATCAACATAATGAAAGTGCTTCTGTCAATTTGTAAAGCAGTTCAAAAGAAGGGAAAAAAGGGAACAACGTAAAGAAAAGAGACAAAGAGAGCTGGGTGTTCTTAAGTTGTCCTTCATTCTCAAACAAAAACTGAAAGATACCAACGATAAGAAAAACAAAGGTATAGAGAAAATGCTAAAGGAAGAGAAGGCGACAGAAAAACTAATGGCAGAAGTCAGTATACCTTTCTCACATACGGATTTAGCAAAAAGACCCCCACCTTATGAGAAAGAAGTAGAGCTTAAGGACGTCTATCCTCAGCTTCCGGTGATCATCCAGGAGGGTGATTATTGCATCAGAGATGAAGATGAACGAATAATAGAGAGAGGACAAGCAGAAACGACCATAAAAATGAATCCAAAACTCCAGAAGTAAGAAAAAACTGAGATGTCTGGAAACTAAGAGAAGAATGAGGTTCGGAAAGATGAAGACAAAGATGAAGACTTGGAGATTAAAGGTGCTTCATATTCAAGAGGATTTTATCCAACAATGACTAGCACAGAAGAAATAGAAAGAGATATAGACCGATGCTTATCATGCCTGGATAAAGCGAATAATTTAGAAGAGACAAAGAGAACTGGAGGAACAACTCAAGAAGCTGAAGATACAGAAGAGAAGAAGAAACTGGTGAGAAAAGGATCCCAAGAATTGGAGGAGAAGAATACATTGAGGCCAAGGAAAGAGAGAAAAGTAAGAAGATCATGGAAGATGATATTTCGAGGACAGAACTTAGAATATAACCTTTTGAAGAATACTGATATGTCAACAACAAGAAAGAGCAGGACCAAGAAACTCTCAGAAAACTCAATCAAATACAACTGGTGGAGAATAAGAAGGAGAAGAGAAGCTTTGGTTATGAAGAATCAGGGTGACCCAAATCAACAATCACTGCTACAGCTTCAACTGAACAAGGTCAAATGCAATTGTATCAGCCACAACTAGAGGTAAAAGTTGTTATCATATCCATAGATAGTTTCTGGAAAGAGGGAATTTCAGAGGAAGATACAGGAGCAAGTGAAGATCATCTGGAGGACAGGTGAACCCTTAAAGGAGCAAGGATTCTAGAGTGCCTAGAAGATCCGAAGGGGGGTGTCAGCTGATAGCACCGATTAGGGAGAAAAAATATCTAACAATTGAAGTGAAAACAAAGGACGAGGAGAGGTGAATAGTGGAAAAGCTTTTATCTGTGTTGAGCCTAAAGAGGTTAAACATCTCACTATGTAAAATTAACTAATTAGGATAGGGATTCGAGGGAGTAAAACAGTTGATTACTCTTAAGGAACCAATTGAGCTCTGCTATAAAAATCAAAGAGAAATTAAAATACACATACTGGTATCAGAACATATACCTATTGCATTGTTGGGAAGAGATGCATTGTGTAAATTGAACTGTACAATAAGATGTACACTAGACGGCTGTCTGGTAGAAGATTTTAAAAGAGTAGGGTTTTTGGGAATCATATTTGCTTGAAAAGATAATGTCCTCCTTCCTATGACAATCTATTAGACTGCCTATTAGACAATCTGTCTGAAAAATAAAGTTAAAAGGGGTGACTATTATTCTTGGTTACATTCCTACACCAAGAGATTTCAAACTAGGCTAAAAGATGTTTAATCGTTTGCCAAGTCTGTGTGTAAAGAAGTCAGAAGCAGGTGGGGACTTCCCGATCACATATTCTAAAAATTGGTAGTAAAGGGATTTTGTGAATAAATCAGTGGAATGGTTTTTTTAAAGTTAGGAGAAAAGATTAGATTAAAAAAGTTAGGAGAACTAGGGTTGAAGGAACTCTAGGACAGTAAGCTAAGTTTCAATGTTAGTAGTAAGAGAGAGAGAACTAGTGGTGATAGATGGAAATACAAGTAAGGAGTTCAAAGCTTTAGGGAGAATGGATGAAGTAACAACAAGGACATCAACACTTCAGCCTATTATAACAACAGTGAGAAGCAATTTAACTCTTTCAACATTGATAGTTATTAAAGCCATAAATATATTGCATTTGATTACAAGGGAGCAGATAGCTCTAGCACCAATTTTAGAGGAATTTCATAGTCTGGGAAGCCTATCATTGGAGGATAAGTCTAAGAGAGAAGTGGGGATTTTTCCATGGTATGGTGTAAAATTTGGGAAGATCATATTGATAATATTACCTATACTTTGCAGGGTTTGGCAAATGAAACGATAAGAGGGTTTAATCTTCTGTCGAAGATGTTTTGCTTTTGTACCTTGTTACTGACCTTTGAGAAGGCTATGATATTGAGATGGGTTGGAGTAGTGATGCCTGGAGACAACACTCAGATGCCGTTGTTGACTGTTCCTGATCTGGATGAAGAGGGACAAGTGGGACTGGAAGGAGTATTGATGGATAAATATCCTTTTTGATTATTTGATCATTTTTCAAATGTTTTTCAATATTAGTGTGATTTTAGTATTTTGTTATGAATCAAAGGGGGGAAATAGGATAATGTGATTCATATATCATTTATATATCATTTTATATTCTTAGTTGATATTGATGTTTTAATTTGAATGTGTTGTTTTGCAAAAGATACTGTTTGGTCTTTTCTTTT
The DNA here is from genome assembly GCF_964263955.1 of Coregonus lavaretus. Taxonomy (NCBI): domain Eukaryota; kingdom Metazoa; phylum Chordata; class Actinopteri; order Salmoniformes; family Salmonidae; genus Coregonus; species Coregonus lavaretus. The sequence continues at coordinate 30,122,017 of NC_140003.1, forward strand.
CTTCCAGAAGCATTTGGGGGAATATGTAGAGATTGAAATACTCAAACAAGGACAATATGAAGGGACAATATGAAAGGAGAATATGAAGGGACTGGAGGAGATGGAACAAGGAAGGTGTGGAAATGTTCCGATTCCATCATCAACGATGCATTGGAAGTCGACACTGCTGAGGAGATGAAGTGTAGTGGACTATATTCCAGTGTCTGCAATGAAATATAGACATATTTGCATGTGTAATACATAATTTGTGTCATATTCTTAGGTATTAATTTTTGTATAATGATATTTGATGTTATTGGATACATGTGGGGATCTTAGATGTTTTTGTTTATTTCGTGAATGCTTAGGGACATGGAGTCTAGGCAGGGATAGAGATAATCCACCGTAGGGTCCGATGGGTCGACCAGCCTTAGTGTGGATATTTTTTGGATAGTATTTTGTTTGCTGGGGCTTTCATGTGTATTTAATTGCATCATAGTTTCAAATGCATTGATAAAGATTTATGAATTGATCTGGAGTACCTAGGTGGTTGCCTGGGGCAGAGGGGCCGTGAGAGAATTTTACTGTCTTGATTGATGGATGGATATTTGGAAAGAAGGCTGCCAGACAGGTTTTTCGCTCTCACACTCCATAAAGATTTGTTCATATTTCATAGTAATGTATTCACACTTCATAAAGATTTGTTCCTATTTCATAGTAATGTATTCACACTTCATAAAGATTTGTTCATATTTCATAGTAATGTATTCACACTCCATAAAGATTTGTTCATATTTCATAGAAATGTATTTACACTCCAGAGAAAAAATGTTTTTGGTTTATTGTTAAAGATACTCAATAAGATAAATTGTTACTTGTCATAATCCTATTCTGTTTGTTTTCGAGACTTTTAGTTAGTCTCGAAGGGGGGAATGTAGTGTATTAAGATTATGACTTTGTTAATGTTTTTCAGTGGAACCTGAGAGGATGTTTATTTACTGTCAGAGGGAATTGTTTTAGTGTGACGCCACATAGAACAGAGGGAGTGTGTGTTGTAAACAGGGGATTGGACAGTAGAGGGAGCCACCCATATTTTTGTATATCTTATAAGTATAGGCTAGAGACAAAGAACGTTAGAGCAGACATTGTAATTTGGAGGACACTGCTCTCCGGGTGATCATGACATCCATAAACTCATGCTGAAATCTTGTGATATGAATAAAACGTATGATCAAAGTTCAGTATGGGCGGACTCCTTTGTTTAACAGCAATGATTAGCAACATTGACTCGACACTACAGCGCTCTGCCCCAAAATGGGTGCCCAGTCTTTTTATACTCACACGTCAGATGAAAAATCCCACCCCGCTTTAGGCGGGCTGTATTTTTCCACTGTGCACATATCAGTCTTCTTGCAAGCTCACACAACAGTCTTTTGTTTCCTCTTGTAGCTATTTCACACCTGGGTTTAGCTCATGTGGTTATCTTCTGTTTTCTTGTTATCAGGTCACACATACACAGACTTCCTTTACTGGCATCACAAGACACAAATACTCTGTTGCTGCGCAAATATGAGGCTTATACAAGCACATATGATTAACACTCTAAGCTCTAGTCTTCTAATAGTCATACATTATTAGTTTAACTGAGGGTGTGACATTTTAGTCATATCTTACTCACACATTTCTTTATCACTATTTCGCCAAATATCTCAAAATGTTTGTACAGTGAGGGGAAAAAGTATTTGATCCCCTGCTGATTTTGTACGTTTGCCCACTGACAAAGACAACATCAATCTATCATTTTAATGGCAGGTTTATTTGAACAGTGAGAGACAGAATAACACCAAAAAAATCCAGAAAAACGCATGTCAAAAATGTTATCAATTGATTTGCATTTTAATGAGGGAAATAAGTATTTGACCCCTCTGCAAAACATGACTTAGTACTTGGTGGCAAAACCCTTTTTGGCAATCACAGAGGTCAGACGTTTCTTGTAGTTGGCCACCAGGTTTGCACACATCTCAGGAGGGATTTTGTCCCACTCCTGTTTGCAGATCTTCTCCAAGTCATTAAGGTTTCGAGGCTGATGTTTGGCAACTCCAACCTTCAGCTCCCTCCACAGATTTTCTATGGGATTAAGGTCTGGAGACTGGATAGGCCACTCCAGGACCTTAATGTGCTTCTTCTTGAGCCACTCCTTTGTTGCCTTGGCCGTGTGTTTTGGGTCATTGTCATGCTGGAATACCCATCCCACGACCCATTTTCAATGCCCTGGCTGAGGGAAGGAGGTTCTCACCCAAGATTTGACGGTACATGGCCCCGTCCATTGTCCCTTTGATGCGGTGAAGTTGTCCTGTCCCCTTAGCAGAAAAACACCCCCAAAGCATAATGTTTCCACCTCCATGTTTAACGGTGGGGATGGTGTTCTTGGGGTCATAGGCAGCATTCCTCCTCCTCCAAACACGGCGAGTTGAGTTGATGCAAAAGAGCTCGATTTTGGTCTCATCTGACCACAACACTTTCATCAAGTTCTCCTCTGAATCATTCGGATGTTCATTGGCAAACTTCAGACGGGCATGTATATGTGCTTTCTTGAGCAGGGGGACCTTGCGGGCGCTGCAGGATTTCAGTCCTTCACGGCGTAGTGTGTTACCAATTGTTTTCTTGGTGACTATGGTCCCAGCTGCCTTGAGATCATTGACAAGATCCTCCCGTGTAGTTCTGGGCTGATTCCTCACCGGTCTCATGATCATTGCAACTCCACGAGGTGAGAACTTGCATGGAGCCCCAGGCCGAGGGAGATTGACAGTTATTTTGAGTTTCTTCCATTTGCGAATAATCGCACCAACTGTTGTCACCTTCTCACCAAGCTGCTTAGCGATGTTCTTGTAGCCCATTCCAGCCTTGTGTAGGTCTACAATCTTGTCCCTGACATCCTTGGAGAGCTCTTTGGTCTTGGCCATGGTGGAGAGTTTGGAATCTGATTGATTGATTGCTTCTGTGGACAGGTGTCTTTTATACAGGTAACAAGCTGAGATTAGGAGCACTCCCTTTAAGAGTGTGCTCCTAATCTCAGCTCGTTACCTGTATAAAAGACACCTGGGAGCCAGAAATCTTTCTGATTGAGAGGGGGTCAAATACTTATTTCCCTCATTAAAATGCAAATCAATTTATAACATTTTTGACATGCGTTTTTCTGGATTTTTTTGTTGTTATTCTGTCTCTCACTGTTCAAATAAACCTACCATTAAAATTATAGACTGATCATTTCTTTGTCAGTGGGCAAACGTACAAAATCAGCAGGGGATCAAATACTTTTTTCCCTCACTGTATTTTGATGGTTTGAAGTTCTACACCATTTTAATCAAGATAACCTATTCTTTCTAATTATGTAAGTTTGGGCAGCATAGGGCTGTGACCAGTTGCTGGTAGTTAAAATGTCAAAAATAAAACATTTACTCATGGAACTCTGAGGTCATCCCATTGTTTCCTATAGGGGAAATAGTTGTATGTCTGTTTATTTCACAAAATATCTCCAAATATATTTAGATTTTTTCAAGTCAGACACCATTTTAAATCAGGTGAATCTCCTCTTTGTTATGATGTAAGGCTGGGCAGCATACTCAGTTGTCATCAAAAGCTAGCATTTAAAATGTCAGAAATTACACGACTGTCCCATTGTTTCCCTATGGGAAAATTCTACATGGACATGTCTGTCTATTTCGCCAAATATCTCACAATGTGTATATTTTTATATTTTCAAGTCAGACACCAAAATCATGAGAATCCCCTCTTTCTAATCATGTAAGGCTGGGCAGCGTACTCCGTTGTCATCAAACACTAGCCCCAAAATACTTTTTGCCCTTGGAACTCTGAGCTCCCCCATTGTTTTCCTATGGAGAGGCATGCTGGTCTATTTCGCCAAATATCTCACAATGTGTATATTTAGATTGTGATAGGTACACCAGCTACTTCTGGTGACGGCGGAGCTATGTCACATGGGCCTGGTTTCTTCTTCACCGCAGCGTTGACACACCGCCAAAGCGGTGCGTAGTTGACAACCACATCATGGCTTTGCAGCGTCATGAGCCAAGCTGCTATCCTGCTGTTGTGTACAGCACCCTCACGTATTCTTTGGCTTTTCAGGAAAGTCACCGGCTGGTGACATGTTTCTATGATCACCTTTTGTCCGCCGACATAAGAGGTGAAGTGCTTGACTGCCCAGACTGTTGACAGCAGCGCTTTTTCGCAGTCTGAGTACTTGTATTCAGCAGGGTTGAGTGTTTTGCTTGCGTAAGCAACCACACGTCTGGCTTGGTCATATTTTTGGTACAACCCAGCACTAAGGCAGTGCTCTGAGAAACCTACTTCCAAAAATAATGTCTTGTCTTTGTTGGGGTAGACCAGGCAGGGTGCCGCACAAAGCAGGTCTTTCAAGGAAGTCACAGCTTCGTCGTGAGTGGAATCCCAAATGAACGGGGTGTCTTTCTGAAGAAGACGGGTCAAAGATTTTGACAAGTCGGCATAATTTTCGATGAATTGAAGGGAGTTTTGATGTTGCGGACTGCTTGGATTCTGCTAGATTGTGGCAGGATGCCCTCAGCACCCACCAGAAGTCCAACATAGTTGACCTTGGTCCTGCACCATTGTCCTTTCATGATATCCAGCTTAGCCCCTGCCATTCCTGGTTGGTTAAGAACGTGGTCCATCTCGTTGAGAACATCGTCCACATAGATTATCGTTCCCTTGGTGGCTGCATCTGGCATTGCCTTGTGCAGGAAGATGTTGAACTCTGCGGGGGAGTTCAAATATCCGAACGGGCAACGATTGAACGTGAAGAGCTTGTTTGAGAAAGAGAAAGCCAACTTGTGTTGGCCGCGAGGGTCGACTGTCATGGTCCAGAAACCATTCGCCACGTCGACAGTGGAGAAGTATTTGGCGTTTGTCACCTTTGGCAACTCCTGGTCGAGCTGTGTCATAGGCCAATGAGACAACGGAACCAGCTTGTTGAGTTGTCTATAGCCATTTACCCGTTGGTTTCAAAACAGGCCACACGGGAGCGCTGTACATACTGTTACATTCCCTGATTATCTGTTTAGCTAATAGGGAGTCGATAATCTCTTGTACCGCAGAGTACGCTGCAAGCGGAATTTTGTATTGTCTCACAAACGTAGGAGCTGCTCTGGGTGGCGTAGGAATACGCACCACATGAATACCCGTAATCCCGCAATCCAGCGAGTCTGTCAACCAGATCTCTCTGTGTTTGTTAAATAAGTCCTGCAACTGATGTCTTTCAGTGTCATTGACAAGTGCGTCTGCTTCCGTCAGTAGCTGTAGTACCTATGCATGGAAACCCGGATGGTTCAGCAGCATTGTACAGGTCTTCATCAGGTGGTGACTGCTTGTCAATGGTGGGGGAATCATTAGCTGTTACGTCATCAGTGTGTACTTCACGTCAAGAAGAAGATGCGGTATCATCCTCCATGAAGATGGAGTATATCAACAGGTCGTTGTCTGAATCGACATCCAGCCTGAACGTTGATGTGTCGTCCAGTGGCAATACGGGAGTTATTGCGATTGCCTTTGACGGACAAGTAAAAAGCGGCCCTTCCTCACCACATAGGTCTAGGGAGGAAGGAAGAGGCCCAATCATGGGAACAACAAGTTCAAAATCATGGAATGAGTAATCAATCAATGTTCCTAGCTGAGTGTGCCGAGGAATGGAGATATCCGCTTGAGTCAGATTCTGCATCAAGAGGTAAGTGGATCTGGCGTTTAGCTCCACCAGCGGGTTACCGTTGATAGTTAGCCCCAAATCTAATAATTGCGGCGAGGGTTGGAAGAACGCAGTGGTGCCTTCCATCCGTTAGCCGGGCGCCAGGTTCAGTCTTATAGAAACCTCTGTGGTTCTTGCCGGTATTACCACGGCGGACTCAGTTATCACGTTGCAAGCTTCAGGAATAGTCTGCCCGGATGCCATTCGCACAGGGTCGAAAGATAAGGCATGTTGAGCTGGCTGCGCCAAAGACCAAAGAACTTGGTGTATGGTATCGAGTTTAACACCCAATCTCACCAAAATGTCCGCTCTCACATAGACTGTGGTTCGCGACAACCAGTAAGTTCGCGACAACCAGTAAGTAGTGAAATACTTCCTTGTTTCCAATGCGGATCGATAGCACACATACCCCTAAAGCGGTGAGTGTCGTTTGGGGAGTCGTTCCCAGTGGGAATCTGAACGTTTTCGGAACCAGGGGGTGGCAGTTAGCCGCTTTTGAAATGTTGTTGAACATTTCCAAACTGATTGCAGATTTTTCGGACCAGGTTGCCAGTATGGCATCCTCAACCATTGTGCCGTTCAGGCACACGCCGCCTATCAGTGGAGGGCGGTATGTATCGGCTGGTGATTCACCCAAGCTACATAGGAAAACCTAATGTTCGGTTAGTTTCCGAGTTGAACTAGTCACCCTGTCATCTGCCACAAATTGCGGACTCATTACCAAGTTCACTGGGGGTATGTCAGTTGATGACGCCAAACTGTCGTCATCGCATAACTTATTGCATGTATCCTTCAATGAAGGCGGTGGTGTCAGCGGAGTTATTGCGATTTGTGACCAGATTTGATTGGATTTCCAATCCATCAGTGGTACCAAACGGTCTATTAAATTCATCCCAATCAGCATCTGCTCGGTGTCAATGATAGTCCCGTACACAGGGTGGACAAGTGACACGCTTTCGAAGTTCAGTTTTAGTAGGATACGCTTGGTAAGAGGCGAGGTAGCCTGAGTGAAACCTCAAAGGTTAGTGTCGCATCGTTCTGTTTTTAAGCAAAGTTTCGCTGGGTCCACTGCCCTTTTCAGTCCATCCAGCAAAGTCTGAGATATGAGGGAAATCGTCGAATCCGAATCTATCAGTGCATCACAGGTCAAACAGTCCTCTAAGACAGCTTTGAGGTATGGCCTGTTTGAGTCAGTTTTTCTTGTCATATCGCCAACAAAGTGGAGTGGGTTGGCAGAACGGAGTGGTGAGTTATCTGTGTCGATTTTTAAGACAGATTGCTGTACTTTGTGACCCAGTGGGTCCTCTATCGGAATGGGAGAGGAATCAGCTGTTGCAATGCTGCTTACCTTGTGCGTCGCAACATCTATATCATGGCCTCTAGACAAAGCCCATCATGGGCTTGTGTCTAGATCGAGCGGGCCCTGGACTGGGATTTGAGTGAGGGCGGGGTTAAGGTGAACGTTTCCGACCTGGCAAATGGTGTTAATTTCGGGGGACCCATACTCCGGCAATTTCACTCCTAGTCATGGTGACTTATCTTTTCCCTCTTTCTCAATTTTTTTTAGCTGAAGTACATCTCTTATCAGAGCTTTGGGTTACGTTTTGGTCATCATCGAACCCTTTGTTACTCTTGTTACGCTTGTTACCGTTGTTTCCTGACCATTTGTGAGGGTTAGATACAGGAACATAGTGGCCAGATCGACCTCTCCAGGACCTGTTTGGTTGGGGACGTTCTTTGTAGCTATCGTTACTGCGGTGGTCATCAGTGTGGTATGTATGTGGTAGCCGCCCACTTGGTGCGTCATCTTTTTTCGCTCCTGTCCCTGATGCCGCACCCTCCAACTGGAGTGATTGCACCCCCCCAATCTTGAAAACCGAGGTGTCCAGGCTCTTAGCCCGGCCCGCTTCGGATGCATCAAAAGCTGTGCTCGCAAACTCTCGGAGTGCCGAGATTGGCAAACCAACGTAGGCAGTAGGGCCGAAGTAGTTAATGAAGTTGGGATACATGTTTGACAGAAACATTTGTTTGAATGGTAATAGCTCTTCCATTCCTGTTTCAGTGAGCATGCCAAAGTAAGCTGAACAAAGCCTTTGATAGTAGGCTTGTGGGTGTTCATTCTGAGCTTGTTTGACAGTGTTAGCCAGCGAGCTGTCGTGTTTGCGAGTCGCAGAACCACTGAATTCTATTTTCAAAGCTGTGGCAAGTTTAGCGTAGTCGTTTTGCACGTGTTGCTGTTGTAGACAGATTAACCTTGTCACGTGTCTGTTGGACGTTCACTTCAACAGGTAAAGCCTGTCAGTATTCGTAGCGTTCGGGTAGCCATCCAAGGCGTCCTCTATGTCTGCTAAGAACGTCTCAGTGTCGTTTGGCTTACCTGGAACGGAGTCAAAGATGCTAACGTTTTTGACGATTTTGTCAAGGCGTTCCGCGTCAAGTGCGCTAGGAGCGTCTGCTTCCTCGTAGCGTTCGGGTAGCCATCTAAGGCGTCCTCTATGTCTGCTAAGAACGTCTCAGTGAATTTTTGACCGAAGGGCCAAGAGGAAGAGCCAAATTGAAATGTTGTTGGCGAAGAGGCGCCATGTTACTCTGGGCCGAACGACCAAGATGAAAAGACTGAGGGACACCTAAGAGAGGTGAAGTCTGAAACTTCCTGTCGTCTACACTCCTTCGTTCCCCAGGCTCCGGTTGCGAGCTTGGTTGCTTGGTTGGGTAGTCACGCGGTAGTGCGTGGCTGTTCTGGAGTTCCTCCAGATGGTACCTAAGGGTGGTGTTCTGCTGCATAGCAGAGTCCACTTGGGAGCTGAGGGTATTTATTTTAGACGCGTGAGTGTCGCAGTTGCTCCGTTCGGCCTCATACTTATCTGTCATGGTTTGCAGGGAGAGGTCTCGAGTGTGGAGTGAGAGATTCAGTGATGAGATGTCCGCTTGCTTAGAAGTCAAGTTTTCCAACTTCCTCACCTGGGTTCTCTCATCGTTCATTCGGTCAGCGACTTCAATGAGTTCCGCTGTTTTTTCATCCAATTTGGTCAAGGTGTTCATTAACTGATCGTCTTTGGTCTGCAGCTTTTGGAATAGAACATTATTGCTTTGAGTGGTGTCATTTAAAACTGCTTGTAGGGTATCAAGTTGGTCACCCTTGTTCTTAGCTAGCTCGTCAGATTCATCTAGTTTTGCATGGACTTCGTCGTATTTACTGTTGGCTAAATCAAGTTGTTCTTGTAGAAAACGAATTTGTTCGAGAGTTTGTGCTCGTTCTTCGTCATAAGTGTTTGCCAAATGTTTTTATTGATCCGTTCTCAAATGCAGCTCCTCGGCTAGCAGCATCTTGTCTTTGTCAGCAGCTTCCTGGTTCTCTCCACCTGTCCCTTCATCTAAATAGTTTCTTGCTCGTGCTGGACCAATGCCCATCTCTGCTAGTGGGGATAGTTCAGGGCTAAACTGGAGAGAACCTTTACAAGGCCTGTGCCTGCCGGCCTATTTTGGAGGGCGTCAGTCGCGATTTCTGCAGTTTTTTCGCTTATGGCATTGTGATCTAACATTCTCAACCCTTCGGCATAGTTTGGATTTGTAATATTTCTGTGGGTGAGGGTTCACTCATTAGCGGGGGAATGGATGGCACCCCCTCTGATAGCTTGCTCATTTTGATGATTATTAGTTGTTTAAACTTATGTAAAATGTTGGGTTTTGAGTTGTTGGAAGCTGCAAAAATGATTTTATTCAGTTTACAGACGTCAATGAATTGTCAATACTGGATCAGTAATGTTGGAGTTTAACGAACTTGCAAAAGCAATTTTAATTGATTCATCAATGTTATTGATTAATCATACCTGTATAGGCTATCTGGGAATTAAACTTTAATTAACCTGATAGCATTGTTGTATCTAGGTTAATGTGGAAAAGTTTAAATTGGCTCCTTTGTTGAACCAAATGAATCTGGATATTATCCAAATGATCAACCTGAAAAGGTATGTTCGGCAATTTAACTTATTAAACTGAATGAGACATTGATATCCAATCATTTGAGATTTGCTGGGATTCCCGTGAAGGCGGGACTTCCGTCAATACTGGACCAGTACTGTTGGAGTTGGCCCAATGAGCTTTGCAAAAGCAAATTGAATGGATTAATCAATGATAATGATCAATCATACCTGTATACAGACCCGTCGCCAGACCTCAGTCTTAAGGGGGGCATATGAAATGCATGGGAGGGCAGGGCACAATTATTATTAGCCTACAGTACGTATATTTAATAATAAATTCCCTCAAGTAGGGGGAGGGGGGGGGGGGGGGGCACAAGCATTTTTGGGGGCGGGCCCGCAAATAGCGACGGGTGTGCCTGTATTGGCTATCTGGGAATTAAACTTGAATTAACCTGAAAAGCGTTGCTGTATCTAGGTTAATGTGGAGAAAGTTTAAAATGTCTCATTGGTTTGAACAAATTAATTTTGACCTTTTCAGACCAACCCTGAAAAAGGTTTGTTTGGCGACTCACCTTCCCGGTTAAATCGAATGAGACAATGATATCCAACCAGTTGAGATTGGATTGATATCATCCAGTGTAACCCGTTGTAACAGTGGGTTAAGAGTGTGTCCTCACATTAATTGTTTCAAAAAGAATTACTGGCGATTCTTCACCACCAGAGGTCGTTGATGGCAGAAAGCTGAAATCAAACGGGAGTCCCAAGGGGTGGAACTTCCTTTGGAACAAAGGGATAAACAAAAATGGCTGCTCTCCCTTTGTTAGCTTAGCATCTAGTGCAAAGCTACCCTACTTGTACAGGGAATCTAATTTCCACGCACACACAGAGTTCCCTTTAACAAGGGAAGGTGTTTATTAATGACGTCTCACGTTAACCCTTTCTGTGATTATTTTGCTAGCAATGTTTTACCGTGTGGGAAATTATTCTCTTATATTTTAGATGTGCTGTTAGCTTAGAAAGAATACATTGATGATTAAACATAATAGGTTTGTGCTGTACTGATATAGATTGGTCAACATAACAAGCTGTGATTAATGTGAGGAACTATTAGGGGGTAGGCCGAGACAGACTTGTGTCTCACAGACACAAACACTGCCTCTTTGTTAGAACGCCCAAGGACGTGTACTGCAAAAGTGCTGACTCTCTGGACAAGTTGCAAAACAACAAACACCTGGCAACAGTGAAGCGCCAAGGGGCTGGGACCAGCCTGTGCGCCAACAATAGGCTGAGTAAGTCTAAACCACGCTCAGTCTCTACTCTGATAGGCCTGCTTGGAGCAGGAACTATCTCTGTCAGAGTATTTAAAGAAGAACTTATGACAATGGCTCAGTTCTCTGTCTGCCCTGCGTGGTATTTCAGTGGACCCGTATATACGAACATCATATTTACCAAGTGTTTTGCATTAATTAAAATACTAGTCTATTATAGAAGACGTGTATTGACCTCTTTTTGTTCCCAATACCAGATTTGAATTGACGCAACTAAACAACCGGAACACGCGGAAACATAAAATAAATGTTTTTGCCATTGGTCTTACTCACGCTACTGAAGTGCGATAGACAGAGAGATAATACTTTGCTTCGGCCAACAACTATATCTTCTCAAATTTCTTTAATTGACTGGCCCATATGTGCTAGCTCAAGAAATTAGTACTGACCGAGTCTACTCGCTTCTGAAACGCGAGAGACAGAAATAGTACCACGTTATGGGTGTAACAGGGTTGCTTCCGTCCCTCTCCTCGCCCCTACATGGGCTTGAACCAGGGACCCTCTGCACACATCGACAACAGTCACCCTCGAAGCATCGTTACCCGTCGCTCCACAAAAGCTTTGGCCCTTGCAGAGCAAGGGAAACAACTACTTCAAGGTCTCAGAGTGAGTGACGTCACCGATTGAAACGCTACTAGTGCGCACCGCTAACTAGCTAGCCATTTCATACCGGTTACATGGGCAATGAGTATATTCCTCAGAATTGCTAAATCAGCCGGCCCATACGTCCTGGCTCGTAGCATTCAGTAATCCCCTACACGCGGACTTTTCGTCAGATATACAACAACGGAGTCAATCTCTCCGACCTAGTATCTGGATGAAAAGGGACCACACACACGCCACTCTCAACAACAATCCTGCCTACAGCACTATTGGTGTACAACGTATCTTGCTACACAATTCCTTTAGACTGAATTCAACAGTAAGACCTAGTTCTATCTTAGACTCCTCGCACGGGGGCTCCAATATGTCGTGACGTGCCTTTCATTATTGTGATGACTATTATTTATCGAATAATTACCTACTATGTTTAATTGTTACTAGATTAAATTAATCATTTAACAATTAACTCATTAGGAATTTGGGCCACCACGGGAAAAGTTGTTTAACGAGTTACCGTTTCCCAAATTAACTCATTTAACAGTCATTTATTAATCATTTACCTCATATCAGTCTCATTCTGAAAGTCGTAGGCTCTTTAAATCTGCACGAACCCGGGTCTTACTGATCATTCAGTACCACACAAATTGATTTAATTATTAATAGCTTTATCACTGAATAGGTGTCACTATCTTCATAGATCCATCAACAACAAAGATCCCAGCATAGAGTGACTGAGTGAATGTGGTCTATAGTCATGCGAAATGGATCCAATAAGACCCCATTGAGTTGTTTTGAGGCCATATTGGAAAAAGGCTTCTGTGTGGTTAATGTGGAATCCTGTGGTAGCCATGTATCTACAAATATATATATTTTTAAACTGTTTTAGCTGTGTGTTGTGAAATTTGGTGTCTCTATCACCAAAATTACAATCTAAAAACATAGTTGCGCCACTACATGGAATTCTATGGCTAAGCTTCCAACATTCTAATGTCAATGGCACAATATGGGCGATTTTTAAACAATAGTTGTAGCTGGTGCTTTCAAAGTTGGTTACGTTATATATCATTTGAAAGGTAATTTCATGACCTTTCAGAATCACTCATCAAACAAAGTTTAAATGTATCAGGGTTTCCTTTTTAAAGCAATTTATACAGGTAATTCTGATATGTACCCTAGAGGTCAAAAGTCAAAGTTCTGTTGACATGAACATTCAGAAAATGTGTCTGATGGATAGCTGTGAATCTAATCTTTCCAATGGTATATTATTAAATGGTATAAGTGTGCAATAACTTGTTGTATACTGACACTGTTTATAATAGGGTAAAATCCCTATGGGAAAAATGAACGGGATAGAGGGGTGAAAGAAAGAGTGATAACTGAAGAAAGCTCCATGCCCATACGGAGCCCAGGGGCACGTGCCCCCTCAGATTTCTCCAGTTGAAAATAATAATAATAATAATAATAATAATAAATAAATACAATGTTTTTTGTTGTAATACTACTAGCCACCTAGCAATTTTATGAAGTTGGCTTTAGCTAGTCCAGATAGGTTCCCAACCTCATAACTAGCTACCAAGAAGCCATTTTAGGCTGTCAATCAAGTTAGAGCAGCTAGCTTGTCTAACTATCTTAGCTGGCATTCCTGCTGGTAAGGTTGGTAGACTTTAGAAAAGCAAGCAATAACTAAATGTACTGAATAAGACTCACATTCCTTTCAATACTTTACCCAGATTTTAGTAGATGCAGAGTAGCATATTTCGTTTCTTAAAAAAGAAAAAACACCAGTCAGGAGGATACAGACAGCTCAAAAGAGGTAAGATAGGCAGAAAATATACATAAACGCAAGCCGAGATCTACCGCTCATATTTTATTTAAAGATGACTTAAAAAACATAAGCCTATGCAACATTAACCAATGAAAAACACTTCTGTAGCAATGAGGTTTGTGCAGTAGGCTATAGGCCCAATACATTATCACTGCATATTGGCTACGCTTGAATTGCCCTGCCAATGTTGTTCTTCTCAGACCATTTTGAAATTATATTTAAGCATGTTAGGTATATGATCACACTGGCAATAGATTGTTTGTTGTATTACTGTGAGGCAGTGCTTTTTTTTACTGGACTGATGGCCTGCATCTGATGGTCAGTCTGACGGAAGGGAGGGAGGAGCAGTGAGGCTGCCTCTCACCCGACTCACCGTCCCTCCTCTCTCCCTCCCTCTGCTGAGAAAAGGGGACACAGTCTTAGTGCTGATGGCAAAACTTAACCAGTGGCGATTTTAGCATGTACATCTTGGTGGGGCAAACTCAACATTTATTTTTTAGATGCATGCCAGCAAAGCCACTACACAACACAACAATAAACAATACATTAATTGCACTATAACGGTGACAAACGGGACCCACAAACTGTTAGGACCTACATTAAGCTGTCCCAACAGCGGAGCTTTCGTTTCAGCACCATGGAGTGAATCCTTACCACTGCTACACCTGGCTATCAGCGGAGCCTTGTCTGGCAGCGAAACAGTTCATTCAGCCTCATTTACTGCCTTTTTAAAAACCATAGCTGATATGTGGTTTCTACTGACTCCTTGTGGATTTCTGTAAGTCAAACCGCATTCTCCTTCAATAATAACGAATGCCAAAATGAGTTTTGACCTTTGAACCATACACAAACATTATTACATTTATGTTCAGTAAATTCATAATGTTTATTCCTATATCATTAACACTTAGCTCTAAGTATAAGCAAGTGCAAGCAAACGAGCTGTGACGAGGTAGGCCTATTTGTTCGGCACTTTCAAAATGGACACCGACAGAAATTCAGATACAGTTGAAGTCAGAAGTTTACATACACCTTAGCCAAATACATTTAAACTCAGTTTTTCACAATTCCTGACATTTAATCCTAGTAAAAATTCCCTGTCTTAGGTCAGATAGGATCACCACTTTATTTTAAGAATGTGAAATGTCAGAATAATAGTAGAGAGAATGATTTATTTCAGCTTTTATTTCCTTCATCACATTCCCAGTGGGTCAGAAGTTTACATACACTCAATTAGTATTTGGTAGCATTGCCTTTAAATTGTTTAACTTGGGTCAAACGTTTCGGGTAGTCTTCCACAAGCTTCCCACAATAAGTTGGGTAAATTTTGGCCCATTTCTCCTGACAGAGCAGGTGTAACTGAGTCAGGTTTGTAGGCCTCCTTGCTCGCACACGCCTTTTCAGTTCAGCCCACAACTTTTCTATAGGATTGAGGTCAGGGCTTTGTGATGGCCACTCCAATACCTTGACTTTGTTGTCCTTAAGCCATTTTGCCACAACTTTGGAAGTATGCTTGGGATCATTGTCCATTCGGAAGACCCATTTGCGACCAAGCTTTAACTTCTTGACTGATGTCTTGAGATGTTGCTTCAATATATCCACTTAATTTTCCTTCCTCATGATGCCATCTATTTTGTGAAGTGCACCAGTCCCTCCTGCAGCAAAGCACCCCCACAGCATGATGCTGCCACCCCCGTCCTTTACGGTTGGGATGGTGTTCTTCGGCTTGCAAGCGACCCCCTTTTTCCTCCAAACATAACGATGGTCATTATGGCCAAACAGTTCTATTTTGGTTTCATCAGACCAGAGGACATTTCTCCAAAAAGTAAGATCTTTGTCCCCATGTGCAGTAGCAAACCGTAGTCTGGCTTTGTTATGGCGGTTTTGGAGCAGTGTCTTCTTCCTTGCTGAGCGGCCTTTCAGGTTATGTCGATATAGGACTCGTTTTACTGTGGATATAGATACTTTTGTACCTGTTTCCTCCAACATCTTCACAAGGTCCTTTGCTGTTGTTCTGGGATTGATTTGCACTTTTCGCACCAAAGTACGTTCATCTCTAGGAGACAGAACGCGTCTCCTTCCTGAGCGGTATGACGGCTGCTTGGTCACATGGTGTTTATACTTGCGTACTATTGTTTGTACAGATGAACGTGGTACCTTCAGGCGTTTGGAAATTGCTCCCAAAGATGAACCAGACTTGTTTTTTTCCGAGGTCTTGGCTGATTTATTTTGATTTTCCCATGATGTCAAGCAAAGAGGCACTGAGTTTGAAGGTAGGCCTTGAAATACATCCACAGGTACACCTCCACAAGCCTATCAGAAGCTTCTAAAGCCATGACATCATTTTCTGGAATTTTC
This sequence comes from Coregonus lavaretus, assembly GCF_964263955.1. Taxonomy (NCBI): domain Eukaryota; kingdom Metazoa; phylum Chordata; class Actinopteri; order Salmoniformes; family Salmonidae; genus Coregonus; species Coregonus lavaretus. The sequence goes on from NC_140003.1 coordinate 30,137,809, forward strand.
CAAGCTGTTTAAAGGCACAGTCAACTTAGTGTATGTCAACTTCTGACCCACTGGAATTGTGATACAGTGAATTATAAGTGAAATAATCTGTTTGTAAACAATTGTTGGAAAAATTACTTGTGTCATGCACAAAGTAGATGCCCTAACCGACTTGCCAAAACTATAGTTTGTTAACAAGAAATTTGTGGAGTGGTTGAAAAACTAGTTTTAATGACTCCAACCTAAGTGTATGTAAACTTCTGACTTCAACTGTAGATGTTAGTTCAGATAAATTCAGCAAGATGTTTAGGCCTTAACTTTACTCTTCTTTAAGTCACAACACACAGAGAGCGAGAGCGAGAGAGAGAGAATCAGTCAGCCTACCATTTGAAGTATAAAAAAAAATAACCAAGTAGGCCAATTGAGAACAAGTTCTCATTTACAACTGCGACCTGGCCAAGATAAAGCAAAGCAGTGCGATAAAAACAACAACAACACAGAGATAAACAAAAACGTACAGTCAATAACACAATAGAAAAATTGAAAATCTATATACAGTGTGTGCAAATGTAGTAAGTTATGGAGGTAAGGCAATAAATAGGCCATTGTGCAAAATAATTACAATTTAGTATTAACACTGGAGTGATAGATGTGCAGAAGATGATGTGCAAATAGAGATACTGGGGTGCAAATGAGCAAAATAAATAACAATATGGGGATGAGGTAGTTGGGTGGGCTAATTACAGATGGGCTGTGTACAGGTAAGCTGCTCTGACAACTGATGCTTAAAGTTAGTGAGGGAGATAAGTCTCCAGCTTCAGAGATTTTTGCAGTTCGTTCCAGTCATTGGTCATTATTAGGCCTATGTGGTCTAAAAAGGAAGGAAAATACAATCACGAGGATCCACTTTTATATACAATATACCGACACACAAAACAACCCTCGCAATACCAACTGGAATTACATGGATCTATTACTGAACTTTTTGTTGAAAACAAATATTTGAATGGGAAGAGACTGTCACTGGCAAACATGGTTACAGACCCAACAACAATATATAGTATCTCCTCCTCCTCAACAAAAGCACATGAGCTAATTATAGTACACAATGTAAGCAAAACAATGAAATCATTCCAACATTGCCTAAAATTAAGAATAAGATACTAATTACAGTGGGGGAAAAAAGTATTTAGTCAGCCACCAATTGTGCAAGTTCTCCCACTTAAAAAGATGAGAGAGGCCTGTAATTTTCATCATAGGTACACGTCAACTATGACAGACAAATTGAGAAAAAAAATCCAGAAAATCACAATGTAGGATTTTTTATGAATTTATTTGCAAATTATGGTGGAAAATAAGTATTTGGTCACCTACAAACAAGCAAGATTTCTGGCTCTCACAGACCTGTAACTTCTTCTTTAAGAGGCTCCTCTGTCCTCCACTCGTTACCTGTATTAATGGCACCTGTTTGAACTTGTTATCAGTATAAAAGACACCTGTCCACAACCTCAAACAGTCACACTCCAAACTCCACTATGGCCAAGACCAAAGAGCTGTCAAAGGACACCAGAAACAAAATTGTAGACCTGCACCAGGCTGGGAAGACTGAATCTGTGCAATAGGTAAGCAGCTTGGTTTGAAGAAATCAACTGTGGGAGCAATTATTAGGAAATGGAAGACATACAAGACCACTGATAATCTCCCTCGATCTGGGGCTCCACGCAAGATCTCACCCCGTGGGGTCAAAATGATCACAAGAACGGTGAGCAAAAATCCCAGAACCACACGGGGGGACCTAGTGAATGACCTGCAGAGAGCTGGGACCAAAGTAACAAAGCCTACCATCAGTAACACACTACGCCGCCAGGGACTCAAATACTGCAGTGACAGACGTGTCCCCCTGCTTAAGCCAGTACATGTCCAGGCCCATCTGAAGTTTGCTAGAGTGCATTTGGATGATCCAGAAGAGGATTGGGAGAATGTCATATGGTCAGATGAAACCAAAATAGAACTTTTTGGTAAAAACTAAACTCGTCGTGTTTGGAGGACAAAGAATGCTGAGTTGCATCCAAAGAACACCATACCTACTGTGAAGCATTGGGGTGGAAACATCATGCTTTGGGGCTGTTTTTCTGCAAAGGGACCAGGATGCCATGTATCGTGAGATTTTGAGTGAAAACCTCCTTCCATCAGCAAGGGCATTGAAGATGAAACGTGGCTGGGTCTTTCAGCATGACAATGATCCCAAACACACCGCCCGGGCAACGAAGGAGTGGCTTCGTAAGAAGCATTTCAAGGTCCTGGAGTGGCCTAGCCAGTCTCCAGATCTCAACCCCATAGAAAATCTTTGGAGGGAGTTGAAAGTCTGTGTTGCCCAGCGACAGCCCCAAAACATCACTGCTCTAGAGGAGATCTGCATGGAGGAATGGGCCAAAATACCAGCAACAGTGTGTGAAAACCTAGTGAAGACTTACAGAAAACGTTTGACCTGTGTCATTGCCAACAAAGGGTATATAACAAAGTATTGAGAAACTTTTGTTATTGACCAAATACTTATTTTCCACCATAATTTGCAAATAAATTCATAAAAAATCCTACAATGTGATTTTCTGGAATTTTTTTCCTCATTTTGTCTGTCATAGTTGACGTGTACCTATGATGAAAATTACAGGCCTCTCTCATCTTTTTAAGTGGGAGAACTTGCACAATTGGTGGCTGACTAAATACTTTTTTCCCCCCACTGTAGATAGACCTATTTAAGCTATAGGACTATAACAATTGAGATGTAAAAACTATGGCATAAGGGAACGATGAGTGGATAAGAGGCAATACGTAATTTCGGTTAAGACATTAATGAGCGAGCTAAGATGGACGTAGTCAATATAATTATTTGTTCAGCCCTTTTGAAATGTACAGTGACAGAATTCAGAACATAGACCATTCTTACAGTGTTCTCCCTGTACACCAAGTCAGAACAGTAGGATAAATAAAGGGGGCATATAAGCAGACAAAGAAAGCTCAATGATGACATTTCTCTAAAACAGGCTATAGGCTACATGTGCACCACCAAGTCAGAACAGTAGGCTATGTTCTGAGGGGGCAAGGGACCAAATTATTAGGGTGAGGCACATGGGCTACTAACAGCTTACTACACAACATACACTTAGTATTACTTTCTTAGCTACAGTAGGCTATACATATCTCCCTGGCATATTACATCATTTATGCAGCAGCATACAATACATTTTTGGACTCATCGTTGTTGTGCTGTGCACACTTGAACAGGAAGGTGGCGCGGCAGTCGTTCTTGTGGGCAAATTTTGTCATCAAACTTTGTCATCAAAGTCTGTCATTCTCTGGATTTATGGTGCTTTCAAGACAACTAGGAACTCTGAAAAAACAAGGTCGAATCATGACGTCAGTGATCTTCGGGTCGGCGCTCTAGAATGAGGCCCGAGTTCCCAACTTGGAATTCCGAGTTGGATGACCGTTCAAAACTTTTTTTCCCAGTCGGAGCTCATTTTTTCCTGGATTCCCAGTTGTCTTGAACTCACTGAGGTCAGGGATTTCCCAGTTCTGAGTTTTAAGTTGTTTTGAACGCAGCAGAAGTCATGCTGGATGGACAGCATGGCCAATGTATTCAACCTTTTCTGGCCCATGGTGTTGCATGTGAATGTTTATCCTTTTAAGCTTGGAAAAGAGACCATTTCAGACAGATGTTTTAAATCCTTAAACCCAGACTTGGACCACACACCCTCTCCACCAAATAGCAGGCAGGGAAAGCAAAATAGTGAATGCTTTGCAACGCGTTCAGTTAGCCACTGATTCCTTCCAAACCATTCATTGTTGAATTTGCGATTTCCGACTTGTGTAATGTTAATGTCCAATGGCCGATGAGCACCGAAAGGTTTATCTATAATTTATCTTAATATGACAAGGATTGAAAAGGATTGAAAAGGATTTACCAGTAGATTGTCGACGTGATTCATGATGATGACTGCTTGTCTAGCTTGCTAGCTAAGATTTTGAAAGTATGACATTGACATGATCAGTCCAATCAAAACTATGGTAGATATAACATGACTTGATGTCATTTTTTCTGTGGCCAATGACCTTGAGCCTTCTTGGATGGGCACTTATACTGTAAATCTATGGCAGCACCCAAGGGGGCTTGAACTGCCTAGCTCTCCCTGTAGATTCTGTGGTGATGTAGTGTCCCCATGAGTGACAGAACACTGAGCCAATCACAGCGCAACTAGAGAAGATTACCAATGTCTATACTCTGTATTTTCCGCTGGCTGCCCCTCCACCACAGAAAGCACGGAGCTAGGCTGGAACACCTGCATTTTGGTGTTGCCTTACTCAAGAAAGCAAGAAAGAGACCATGTTTGTATGCAGCTTTATTCACTCAATAAATTTGTTTTTACATTGTTTGCAAACTGATAGGTGACACGAATCAATGCCAAATAACATACAAAACAGGCATGCTAAACCACCTGCCCTGAATGACAGGTCACCACTGACACACACTGAATTATTTCTTTCTCATGCAACAATTCATGTTGTTGCTCCTATGACCAGAGAAAGTGAAATATTCCTCGATATTAAAAAAGACAAGCTGCAAATAATAACAAAGCAAGTTTATCGAAACATGCGCATTTTATGGCTTATAAAAGTGTTGAACGAAGTGTTGACAGTGCTGAATAACAACTTAAACATGAACTTACTAATAAAAACAGCAGATCTTGCTGTGTTCATTGAGTCTCTCTCTTGTCATGGTTGGAAAAAAATGAAATCTCACATGATCAACTTTGCTGTGCGTTCGAGGCTTCTTTTTACAGTCTACTGCGCGAGGAAACTGTGCAGACGCCGTGATCTGAGCTACCCGATTGGCCAGTGGTACTCAATAGGTGCACTTGATTTGCTCTCTGGGCCTGCCGGGTTGGTGGAGTTCTACATTCAGACACATGAAATGGTTCAAAATGGGAAAACTTTGCCTTCCCGGCGCTAGCGCTGCTGAATCCAGTTTTTTTTACAGGAATGTTTGGTGATCGACTAGGAATGGTTTGGAGATCGGTTGGTGACCACTGGTCGAGAAGGTCAAACCACACAGTACAATAACAGCCAGTGCTATTCGGGAACATTGGGACGTCCCTACCTTAAACCTAACCCCTACCCTAACCTTAACCCCTAACCTTAACCCTACCTTAAACATTTGAAATGTCAACTTCAATGGGGTGGGGCCCTTCCCAAGTATACCGGATAGCACGGACCGAAAAATAACCTGATACAAACACCGGGTGAACGTTTCGAAACAAAACCAAGCCATGTGACTACTGTTGATCGAGTTCCCTCTACACACTTATATATCTCTATAGGTTATAATCAATGCCTTTTTTAAATAATGCGCTCAAGCCATACTGTCCGCCACATCACCATATCTTACCTCATTCTGAACCACAATAACGCGTTTGATTCAAGTTCCAAAAACTAAACACTACTTTACAACTCTACTTCCCCCATTTACCGTAGTAACAGGCATATGAGCTAATATGAGACTGTTGGTGCTCAATTGCTTATAAAACTATAGGGGCAGCTGCTCAGCTACTAGGTACTATAGAAATATCAAAGTACTTGTAATACCAAATCTATGCCACTAGATGCCCTCCTTGATTGATCAAACCAAGGGAATCATTAGCATCAAGACCAGGGAAGTGTTTGGTCCCTTTCACAGAATATGTAGTTTGGCATTCCTTCACAGACACACTTCTTTGTCATGTAGAATAAGGAATCTTGTCAGTTCTAGAGAAGACCTTCCTCCAGCAACGAGGTCAATACCAGGTGCAACAGATGGATTAGAGTTGAGGATAGGTTAGGATAGGATAGTTGACTGTAAATATCCATGTACAATACACATAATATATATTGAAATGCCTGTGAGTCTAGCCAACAGTGCATTCTGACATTTCAGCTTTAATACATTTATGTCTTGGCCCAATTCAATACAATAGCCTAGGTCCTAGACTTTTCAATATTTATTACTATCACTTGTCTTGCTTTGAACTACTAAAGATTAATAGTCTCTCATGAAAGCAATCTTTTTAACTTACAATCAAATATTCAACAAAACCAAGCCCTTACTTGCTGATCTAATTAGCTAGTGATGGTTTATGGATGACATGATGATGATATGTTTGTTGAGAAGATGTTCCCAGCAGGTTCCCACATATATCTGCAGAAATGTACCTGACGCACCAGGCCTTGCTTTATGGGCCTGTCACTATCGATCACTACCGAGTCTTCACACTGCTCTCTCTGTGTGTGTATGTGTAAGTGTGTGTGTGTGTCCGCCCTATGATAATGAATACCTGGCATATCAAGCTGTTCTGGTCATGCCTGATTCATACAGGCAGCTGTGTCTCTAACAGCACTGATCCATATGTTACTGACTGGGTTTCAACCCGGATCACCTGCATGCCACAAGACTGTGTTTGTCACACCCATCACACACAACAGACACAACACATAGTTCCCCCTTAACAGCTATTTTATTTAGATCTCCAGCATTATTTACAGAATTCAAAAAGAAATAAGTGCTAAAAGATTAAAATCACACAATTCTCAAACACATGATAACAAAGACAGATTCATTAAATATAAGAGTGGAGTACTCTGTATACCACTGTATCATCATTACAATTATCATGAACTCTTTTGGAAAGGAAAGTTATTCTCCAAAAGAAGTCTTGTCAAGACAATGATATTCAGAGGAGTTCATTGGCTAAAGCACACACAGATCATATGACCAGGCTAATCAGAAATTGCTTCTCCAAGAGTTAGTCTTTCACTGTGAACTGGAACATTCTTACATTGCGATCAGCGGTGAGCTCCTCCCAGGCTGACTCCTGCCGAGAGTTATACTGCATACAGACGTATACCCAGTATACACTACTGAGCCAAACCAAGCGGTACTGGGCTTGCCCGGTTACACATCTCCCATAGTTGCTGGACCCGTGTTGGAAAGAAAATATGCTGGCCAGCACAGTACTGTTTGGGTGGACCCTGTAGCGTGAAGCAGGCACTGGGTTCTCCAACTCTGGTCCTGGATAGCTGCTGGGTGTGCAGTTGGAGACTCCTGACTGAGTCTAGAGCTGTGTCTGAAATGGCTCTCTGTTCCATTTAGAGCAGAGCTTCAAAAGTATTGCACTATAGAGGGAATAGGGTTCCATTTCAGACTGGCCTTAGTAGTGAGATAGAATCATAAAAAGGCTTACCAGGTGAACCATTTAATGTAAGGCACTTACAGTGCAGTACAGCATTATATTGTAACACAGACTATTTGAACATTTCAATAGAGCTAAATGTTCTCGTACATTGTTGTATTTTAGACAAGGTCCCCAAGCCCCTCAAATACCCAGCAAACACACAACAGGGGTGATATATTCTGTCCTCGTACCAGCTCTCACACAGCTGCCTCTAACCAGCTTTCACAGTGAACAACACTACTAGCCTGGTGGTCCAGTCTGTTGGTGCTTTAGCCAACTCCTCTCTGAGTTCCTTCATTGTCACACAAAACATGTATGGCTTGACAATGATAGAGGAGTTGGCTACATTCATTATGGTAGAAGGCTAGAAGAGTTGGCTACAGCACATACAGTATGAAACCAGACTAGAAGAGTGGTAGCCAGAGTTGGCAGGTAGCCTAGCGGTTAGGAGCATTTGGCCAGTAACTGAATGGTCACTGGTTCGAATCCCTGAGCTGACTAGGTGAAAAATCTCTTGCTGCCCTTGAGCAAGGCACATAACCCTAATTGCTCTGGATAAGAGCATCTGCTAAATGATTAAAATGTAAGATTTGGCTACAGAATGAAACCAGGCTAGAAGAGTTGGCTACAGCACATACAGTAAGGGCTTAATTCAATCTGTAGCACTGAAGATCAGCATTATAGCATGGATCTTCAGCGCTATGGATTAAATCAAGCACTAAATCATTGTAAAGAACTAAACAATGGTAACATTTCAAATAGAGGAGGGGCCATTTTATCCAAAAGAATCTGGGAACTGCAGCTCATGATTATATTATGTGCTTCGGTTGTACACATTTTCTTTTTTCCATTAGATCCATATAAATTATGCTGCCTTCTCATAGACAACATAGAAATAGGTTTTAAGCTACATCCCAGTAGCCTGGTTGCTGTTCAGCCTATTAAATGCCACTCATTGTATTCATTGTCTTTCGGCAATCTTCAAATATGAACATTCTATCATTATGAGCTTGAGCTTGAGAAGTTCACAGGATTTGATCCTGATTCGATAACCCTCACAGTTATCCTCCAATCACAATTTTATTGTAAATCAGGCTGCATATTGAACGTTAGGATCGCCAATAAGCCAGTCTCTTTGGCAAATGACAGGAGTGGCAAGGAGTGGAATGTTAGCTAAAATGACTGGTACCCAGACTAACTTCCCAGTACTAGTATAAAGAGAAATAGGCCTACATTGTTTCGGTGCTGTTAAATGGACAGAAAATATCACCCCTTTTTTAACAGATTACAAATGTGATCTTTAGAAGACACTGAGATACTACTGATTGGTCTCACTCTAATGTGGTGCTGAAGGTTCATAACCCCCAAACCACTATCTCACAGTTTTACAACTATAATCAGTTTAAGCCCTAAAGATTGGGATGGATCTGTGTATGAGTGTGTACGCATGCACACGTGTGCGTGTGTGTGTGTGTGTGTATGTATGTATGTGTTATGGGAAACTCTTCCGCTGGTCCTGGTTCTTCTCCATTGGAATCTCAGACGATCTAGGAGGATTTAGTCAGCAAGTTGCTGAGAACTGCAACCAGAAAAGGACACGCTGGGTTAACAACGGACAAACACAACACCGGCAGACTAGTGGTTGATTTGTTTGACTTATTAAGATACTACGTACCCTGGGGATCCGACTGGGTCTCAGCCTCCTCCTTACGGGCACTCTCTAGGTCCCCTGACGGAGAGACGGAATTAATTACTATTTCTCTCTATCTCTCTATCTCTTTCTCTCTCTCAATGTAGCTGTGTCGTTAGGTAGTGCATCTTGGAGAGAGAAAAAAACATTTTCCCATCTCAAGAGGTTAAATTAAAAAAAATAAGATAGTAAGTGTCTATTAAGTGCCAATTAAAGTAACAGGGTTGGCCGTAACAGGGTTGACAATTTCATCTAAAATCATCCATAAAACCATTTTTGTGACAGGGGGAATGGAAGCTTGTTGTGTGCAACAGGGAGGGGCAATTGAATGCAAGCTTCACCAACATTTATAGGGCCCGATTCGATCAGATCCGCTTTAGCCAAAATCTACATAGCTGATGTTTTGACGTGTCGGAGGTGGAACTGCATTAGCGCTGTCAAATCCACAAGCGGCTCCCGCAATTATACCTAAAGTGGACACTGCCATTGGCTGCACGGAGTCGCATTAATAGAAATCCCATGCAGACTTGTTTACAAGTTTGAACACTGGAAGGCTGAAAGAAATCATAATTATTTCGTTTAATGATTTTAAATTTGAGCGTCATTATTTCTATATAGCCTACACTTTCTCGTTCTAAACTTAAAATGCCAGTGGGGCGGGTGTGGCTTCGAGACAATGATCACAAGAGCAGCTGCTCACCAATTTGACAGCTCCAACGCAGTTCCACCGCCAACAATGACAAAACATCAGTTACAGTGAGAGAAAAAAGTATTTGATCCCCTGCTGATTTTGTACGTTTGCCCACTGACAAAGACATGATCAGTCTATAATTTTAATGGTAGGTTTATTTGAACAGTGAGAGACAGACTAACAACAAAAAAATCCAGAAAAACGCATGTCAAAATTTTTATAAATTGATTTGCATTTTAATGAGGGAAATAAGTATTTGACCCCTCTGCAAAACATGACTTAGTACTTGGTGGCAAAACCCTTGTTGGCAATCACAGAGGTCAGACATTTCTTGTAGTTGGCCACCAGGTTTGCACACATCTCAGGAGGGATTTTGTCCCACTCCTCTTTGCAGATCTTCTCCAAGTCATTACGGTTTCGAGGCTGACGTTTGGCAACTCGAACCTTCAGCTCCCTCCACAGATTTTCTATGGGATTAAGGTCTGGAGACTGGCTAGGCCACTCCAGGACCTTAATGTGCTTCTTCTTGAGCCACTCCTTTGTTGCCTTGGCCGTGTGTTTTGGGTCATTGCTGGAATACCCATCCACAACCCATTTTCAATGCCCTGGCTGAGGGAAGGAGGTTCTCACCCAAGATTTGACGGTACATGGCCCCGTCCATCGTCCCTTTGATGCAGTGAAGTTGTCCTGTCCCCTTAGCAGAAAAACACCCCCAAAGCATAATGTTTCCACCTCAATGTTTGACGGTGGGGATGGTGTTCTTTGGGTCATAGGCAGCATTCCTCCTCCTCCAAACACGGCGAGTTGAGTTGATGCCAAAGAGCTCCATTTTGGTCTCATCTGACCACAACACTTTCACCCAGTTCTCCTATGAATCATTCAGATGTTCATTGGCAAACTTCAGACGGGCATGTATATGTGCTTTCTTGAGCAGGGGGACCTTGCGGGCGCTGCGGGATTTCAGTCCTTCACGGCGTAGTGTGTTACCAATAGTTTTCTTGGTGACTATGGTCCCAGCTGCTTTGAGATCATTGACAAGATCCTCCCGTGTAGTTCTGGGCTGATTCCTCACCGTTCTCATGATCATTGCAACTCCACAAGGTGAGATCTTGCATGGAGCCCCAGGCCGAGGGAGATTGACAGTTCTTTTGTGTTTCTTCCATTTGCGAATAATCGCACCAACTGTTGTCACCTTCTCACCAAGCTGCTTGGCGATGGTCTTGTAGCCCATTCCAGCCTTGTGTAGGTCTACAATCTTGTCCCTGACATCCTTGGAGAGCTCTTTGGTCTTGGCCATGGTGGAGAGTTTGGAATCTGATTGATTGATTGCTTCTGTGGACAGGTGTCTTTTATACAGGTAACAAACTGAGATTAGGAGCACTCCCTTTAAGAGTGTGCTCCTAATCTCAGCTCGTTACCTGTATAAAAAACACCTGGGAGCTAGAAATCTTTCTGATTGAGAGGGGGTCAAATACCTATTTCCCTCATTAAAATGCAAATCAATTCATACAATTTTTGACATGCGTTTTCTGGATTTTTTTGTTGTTATTCTGTCTCTCACTGTTCAAATAAACCTACCATTAAAATTATAGACTGATCATTTCTTTGTCAGTGGGCAAACGTACAAAATCAGCAGGGGATCAAATACTTTTTTCCCTCACTGTATGTGGGTGTCAGCTACCGCAGGTTAACGCTTGATCTTATTGAATCCAGGTCTATCTATGGGTAACAGGGTTAACGTGTTATGCTCGACCCGCCCAGTTTTCCACCACAAAACACCAGAACATGGCCAAAAAGAGTAGAACCAGTTCACCTGCTTTTACACTATGATTTGACTATTAGATGTAAAAAAATAAAAAATGAATAGTTTCACCATATTAAAATGAGAGTTCAGTTCATGTAACAGGGTAGACCTTAAAATGAGGGACAGAATAATCAGACTATTAAATGAATCACTAATCACATGACATAAATAATAATCTTCGGAAATGACTCTGTCAAAGCAACAGAATTACTAGGGCTTTACAATAATGGTGAAAATATTTGAGAAATGTTGGGATTAAGTGGGTTAAAATCTTTCTAGAAGTCACAGAGGGCTATGTCAAAATGATGCATTTTAGCAAGTCTTTATTCATATAGAAAATCTGATTTATTGAATTTTCCATGTGGTCTATATTAAAGGGCTCTTCATTTAATAAATATTGCTGCACAATTTTACTTAAAATGTCAAAGGGACGCAAAAGGTACTCTTTCCGTGGAACGACCCAGCTACAGCAGCAGACTGTACAGTAAGTAGTTGATGGTATCTCACCTCCACTGTTCTTGAAACAGAGCTTCTTCTTCTGATAGGCGAAGTATCCGGTGGCAGCTCCAACGATCGCCACGCCAATAGCACTCAGAATGCCCACCACCGAGCCAGAGCTAGCCCCTATAGAGACAACAGTGGTTATAACACTGTTTATAATGCAGCTTGTTGAAAGGTTCTGTTAGGTGGTTATATACAGTATTTTCACAGTAGATATGCAATACTGTATTTCGCAACAAGGATGCAGTGTGATGTTGTTGCATCCATAACCATATGTACACTACCAGTCAAAAGTTTGGACACACCTACTCATTCAAGGGTTTTCCATAATTTTTACTATTTTCTACATTGTAGAATAATAGTGAAGTCATCAAAACTATGAAATAACACATATGGAATCATGTAGTAACCAAAAAAGTGTTAAACAAATCAAATTAATTGTTATATTTGAGATTCTTCAAATAGCCACCCTTTGCCTTGATGACAGCTTTGCACACTCTTGGCATTCTCTCAACCAGCTTCACCTGGAATGCTTTTCCAACAGTCTTGAAGGAGTTCCCACATTTGCTGAGCACTTGTTGGCTGCTTTTCCTTCACTCTGCCGTCCGACTCATCCCAAACCATCTCAATTGGGTTGAGGTCGGGGGATTGTGGAGGCCAGGTCATCTGATGCAGCACTCCATCACTCTCCTTCTTGGTAAAATAGCCCTTACACAGCCTTGAGGTGTGTTGGGTCATTGTCCTGTTGAAAAACAAATGATAGTCCCACTAAGCCCAAACCAGACGGGATGGCGTATCGCTGCAGAATGCTTTGGTAGCCATGCTGGTTAAGTGTGCCTTGAATTCTAAATAAATCATAGACAGTGTCACCAACAAAGCACCCCCACACCATTACACCTTCTCCTCCATGCATTACAGTGGGACTGCACATGCGGAGATAATCCGTTCACCCACACCGCGTCTCACAAAGACACGTAGTTTGGAACCAAAATCTCAAATTTGGACTCCAGACCAAAGGACACATTTCCACCGATCTAATGTCCATTGCTCGTGTTTCTTGGCCCAAGCAGGTCTCTTCTTCTTATTTGTGTCCTTTAGTAGTGGTTTCTTTGCAGCAATTCGACCATGAAGGCCTGATTCACACAGTCCCATCTGAAGAGTTGATGTTGAGATGTGTCTGTGACTTTAACTCTGTGAAGCATTTATTTGGGCTGCAATTTCTGAGGCTGGTAACTCTAATGAACTTATCCTCTGCAGCAGAGGTAACTCTGGGTCTTCCATTCCTATGGCGGTCCTCATGAGAGCCAGTTTCATCATAGCGGTTGATGGTTTTTGCGACTGCACTTGAAGAAACTTTCAAAGTTCTTGAAATGTTCCGTATTGACTGACCTTCATGTCTTAATGTAATGATGGACTGTCGTTTCTCTTTTAACTTTTAAGAAGGCACCTGTTAGTTGAAATGCATTCCAGATGCCTACCTCATGAAGCTGGTTGAGAGAATGCCAAGAGTGTGCAAAGCTGTCATCAAGGCAAAGGGTGGCTATTTGAAGAATATATAAGAATATAAAATATATTTTGATTTGCTTAACAGTTTTTTGGTTACTACATGATTCCATATGTGTTATTTCATAGTTTTGATGTCTTCACTATTATTCTACAATGTAGAAAATAGTAAAAATAAAGAAAAACCCTAGAATGAGTAGGTGTGTCCAAACTTTTGACTGGTACTGTATATACACTGTAGGGCTCTGCTTGTGTCCAGAGCAGTGGCGTTCCCTGTGAAATGTGGTGAATGTGTGTGATGAGTGTGTGCGAGGTGTGTGTCTGTAACACCAGATACAGCATAGATTATTCTGGAACATACATCCAATAATTACAGTACGTTACCTACCACACAACTGTCAGCAGATATTGCTATTAACTCACTATGTCAACACCTCCAGCTTTTAACTCTGTCACCACGTCAATCTGACTCCTTCCACATAAAACAATGCGACATGACAGAATACCATCACAACCGAGTCACTACATACAATAAATAACAACCATAGTTCACTTCACTTGCTAAGTATCACTTCACTTTTCTGCCTTTCCACCACTGTCAGTCTCCCCAATACATTAGTGCAATAAACAAGGGATACTTTGAGAGTAGGCTACAGTGTGAGGGAGTTTATTTTCTTTTGAATCTCCCAATGCACATGCAAAGCAACCTCTAGATGACTAAGTGAATACCGCTGATATTAGGTTTTTATAGTGTTATGATGTCATGTCATAGTATCGTGGGGACCAGGTTAGAGTTACGAGATAATTGGTTAGGGGCCACGGAGTCTACATTCCGTTATGTCAAAGGAGATTACTGATGTTTATGATATCATGATGGATGGAAAGGATATACTGACGTGGGGTAAAGAATAATAACATCAAAGAATGTGAGTGCTCATTGACGATGGCCAGAGGTGGTTGAAGAAATGTGTAACCAAGAGTATAAAAGATGTGAGATTTGTGTATGTGGGCAGTTCAACTGACAATGGGGCAAGGCTATGTCCGTTTGTTAGATGAACCCACGGGCTCGTGATCAAATAAATACTTGGTAAAATCTCCACAGAATGTATAAGTGAATTCTTGCCTCTTGAACTTCTCAATACCAGAAACTCATCATAACAGATTGGCGTCTAAACGAACAGGATGCAGTTCACAGCCAAACTAACAGGGAAGGAGACTTTCACTTTTTTTATTATGTCAAATTCTGCTTATCTGTGGTAAGGCTTAGCTGTAACGGACGTTTGAAATTCAATATTTTTAAAGGGGGACGATGAGTGGTATTGAGTTATTTAGTGGGATGTAAGGAGAATTATCAAATTAGACAATAACATGGTGCTATGATTCAAAAACAGGGTGTGTTAACAGTAATTAGTATAAAGACAAAAGAGAATACAGGAGTGGGTGTAGAACTTAGAGAGATGTGTTGTATCATCATGGAATAATTCATGAAATAAGTATTCTGATGTGTTGTATCATCATGGAATAATTCATGAAATAAGTATTCTGATGTGTTATATCATCATGGAATAATTCATGAAATAGAGAGATGTGTTGTATCATTATGAAAAGGATCGCAGATGTGTTGTATCATCATGAAATAGGATCTATAATGTGTTGTATCATTATGAAAAATATATTCTAATGTTCTTTGATGTGTTGTATCATCATTAGATTTGAATACCTTGGTAAAGAGAGAGAATTAAAGAAATAGGATACGGACCTTTTAGATGTGGTAAAAACATAATTAAATAAGGAGAATTAGACGTGAATTACTCAAAACGACCAGGAGATGGAGCCAATGCAATGTAACATATTGAATCATAGCACCAAAATGACATAAAATGACAAATAGAAACTAAATTTTAATACAGATCAGGGTGGAGATTTTAATGTAAGTATTTAATTACTAATAATTGCATGAACTAATAATAGTAATGAGTGGCCAGCTTAGTAGACCGATATCTGGAAAAACAGTCACCATTAAGAGTAAAGCAGAGCTTCATTTAACTCGAAGAGAGAGACAGGAAGTGACGGAATTATTACAGGCAAATCCGCAGTTAGAATAAGTATTTTGTAAAGGTAATGTAAAGTTAAGTAATTGAATAGGACAACATGGGCTATTTTATAAACAAAGAGCAGAAGGTAATTTTAATCTGAGGGGTGCATAATAAGTTCTAAAAATTGGTATAATAATTTGATATAAGTTTAGATAAGAAGTTACGATATATAACATAATTAATTCATAGAATATCAAGGAGTGGTATGGAGATTGTGAGGTTATTTTAGAGAGTAGTAGAAAGGTCTGTATTTTATGGACAGGCAGGGCAGTGTCCGGGAAATTACAGTCAATTTCTTTGGTCTGCTGGTAAAATGTTTTAAGAAGTGATTTGTGTCGATTAAGAATTGGTTAAAAACACCACGAAGGGATTCTTTGATGTGAGTACCTAGACATTTCTATATGGAGTTGTGACAATGTGGAAATAGTAATGAGAAAATCATAATTAGAGTGCCATGTCTGTATTGAACTTGCTCACCCAAAACGTAGACGTACGTCATGGGTGGGGAAGTAATTAATATGGGTTTTCTAAGTTTGTACCGTAGTTGGATAATGTGATCGAGATAAGATTTAAGGAATAAACTGACCGTGAGTAATGTGGTTAAAGACTTAAGTTATAATATTGTACAGAGCCAATTTAGGGTTTCCATCAAAATAAAACTCATTATGGAGCGAATATGATGTAATAAAGGAATTTATGTTGAATTGGATTGTTTAATAAGACTGGTATTAAAATAATTATTTATATTTAGGTGAATGAAAATATGTTATTAGGTAGTAGTGGTTTGTGGAGACAATTTACTAAAGAAATGATTTCGTAAGAGGGGTGATAGGAAGTAGTGATAGTTGGGTTGTATTGACATATGTAGGACGCATTGTGATGATATGAAGAACATGTCTAGATAGTTGAATATGGAACGTTATTTGATCATTGGTAATTATTATTATTACATTATACAGTTTGTGTAAACAACATTGAGTTATGCAGACAGTTCATTAATTCAAAAAAAACGCTAATCTGTTTATGGTATGTTGAACAATGGGATATAGTTTTTACTATTAGGATGATGGATTAAACAATTTTTTTTGTAAGTTATGAAGTTATTAAACAATAGGTTTATATTTTATAACATCAATGCAACAGGTTGCGAGGATTAAATTAATAGAAAGGGGTTATAGGTTTATATTAGAAGGTGTAGTGTACTTAATGAAACGTGTTATTATCTAGTGCAGGGGTGTCAAACGTCCGGCCCACGGGCCGGATCAGGCCCGCAAACGGGTTTAATCCGGCCCGTGAGATGATTAAAAAAAAATATATATATATATATATATATATATATATATATATAATAATAATTTTGTAAAGTATAAAAATGCGCTGCAATTTTTCAATAAAATAAACTGCTGTTCCAATTGCGTCCACTGGATGGCGCAATAGCAATTGTGTTAAGCAAGCAAACTGTTTATACCGGGGCAGAGCAAGTAGGTCAAGCACGTGCAGCCAATGAGCTACTTTGTTTTGCCCGCGATATTTATTACGGCTTCTACTTTTAACATTATGTGCTTTGGCACCCTCATTGCCCCAATATGTCTCTGTCAAAAAAGAGAAAAGTGGACGCAGAGTGCAGAGTGTTCCAAGAAAAATGGTCATCCTATTTATTCACGGAATTGAATGGGAAAGCTGTATGTTTGGTGTGTTCAGAGCATGTTGCAGTGCTGAAAGAATATAACCTTCGTCGCCACTATGTGAGTCTTCATGCCGACAAATATGACAACTTTCAAGGACAGTGGAGATGAGAGAAGGTGAATGAACTGTTGGCGGGTCTGAAGAAACAGCAGTCTGTGTTTACTCACAGCCGAGACATCAGTGACGCTGCAGTGAAAGCTAGCTACCTCATTGCTAATGAAATCGCAGTGGCTTCAAAACCATTTAGTGAGGGTGAATTTGTAAAAACATGCATGATGAAGGCAGCGGAGATTGTGTGCCCTGAAAAGCGGCAGGCTTTTGCAAATATCAGCCTGACAAGAAACACAGTTGCAGACAGGATTTCCGATCTTTCAGTGGATTTGGACAGCCAGTTGAAGCAAAAAGTAAAGTCATTTATTGCGTTTTCGGTTGCAATTGATGAAAGCACGGACATTACAGATGTTGCACAACTGGCCATTTTCATCCGCGGAGTTGATGACACATTGACCGTCACCGAGGAGTTCGTGGAGTTGGTGCCGATGACAGATACAACGACAGCAGCTGATATTTTTACCGCACTCGTCGGCGCGCTGGACAGGGTCGGAGTGGACTGGTCCCGCGCTGTCAGCCTGGCTACAGATGGTGCGCCCTCAATGATCGGGAAAAAAGCAGGCGTTGTGACAAAGTTCAGAGAGAAAGTGCAATCTGCAAATGGAGGACGTGATTTTTTGACTTTTCACTGTATTTTGCACCAGGAGGCTTTGTGTTGCAAGTCATTAAAGATGGATAACGTCATGAAGGTGGTCATCCAAACTGTTAATTTCATCCGATCCAGAAGCCTGAATCACCATCAGTTTGACAGCCTTCTCAGAGAGAAAGACCACATCTATGGCCTGCCATACCACACTGAGGTAAGATGGTTAAGCCGAGGTGCTGTGCTGAGGCGTTTCTTTGATTTACGAGAAGAAATTGAACAGTTCATGGAAGAAAAGGGCAAACCAGTGTTAGAATTTCATTCCGCAGAATGGATGCAGGACCTTGCATTTATGGTGGATGTTACAGAGCACCTGAATAACTTGAACAAACAGCTGCAAGGGCGCAACAAAGTTGTCACGCAGTATTATGACAGCATACGTTCTTTCAAGTTGAAGCTGTCATTGTGGGAGACGCAACTTGCCGGTGGTGATGCAGCTCACTTCCCCTGTCTGAAAAATGTGTGCGCGACCCAACATGTGGCAGACATGAAGCGGTTCAAAGATAAAATAACGGGACTGTTACGGGAGTTTGATGCTTTATGTTTATATGTTTTTATGTTGATGTGCTATTGTTTTTTATTGTTTTTATTTTATTTGTATATTTAACCTATTCTTGACTCTGTGGTTCTTGCACTTGTTTGGGGAACAGGATTTCATTATTTTATCTACATTTCTGCCTGAGAAATGACACCCTGATATAGTTCTGTGATCTGTGAAACAGTTCTGTTAATCACTGAGGCATTGTGTGTTTGTGTGTTCTTTGTCCTCAGAACTTTCAAATAAACTTGACGTGTTTTATGATTAATAGTGATGTTGTGCTTGTACTATTTTGGACACACTGTCCTCAGGCTCCAGCTTTATGTTGTATGTTGATCGTATTAAAACAAAGAAAACAATCTGAACTTGGGAATAGATTTTCCTCCATGTGGCCCCTGAGCTAAAATGAGTTTGACACCCCTGATCTAGTGTCTTCTAAGTGGAGTTTTTTTTCTCCAGGATTGATGGAAGTCTCCTATAGTATTATGTTAAGGGTAAAGTAGGAGACAACGTATCAAACAATTTTTTTAATAGATGCCTGGGATAAAATATAATGTCTTACTTAAGCGGAGTACGTGATTGTATTGGCTAATGAATGTATAATTTGTAACAAAATGTATAATTTCTCTTCCAGGAGAAAGGGGATTTCCTTATCTCATTGGAATGTTGCCCAGGGCTAGGGGGAGCAGTTTAGTGAAGTTAGGCAGTATTAGGTCATAAAAGGGAGCTACCAAATTAAGTAAGGCCTGGCTCTTTTTATTTGTTGTTTTCAATTGGGTTTTTCAAATAAAACACAACACACCTAGTATGATGTTTATAAAGGGTTGTTATTTTGATTTCAGGCGGTTTTCAACAGGTCAAAGGTGATAAGTCTTAAAGGAGCACACAGTGAATTTTATGGAATTTTTTGACTGAGTTTTGGGTATACATGATTTCTTATGAGAAGAAATGTAATGAGGACTTAATGTACACTTGGGGTACACAATATTTATGAAATGTTTTGAATGTTGGTAATGTTTAGTATACTATTTGATGGAACAATTAGTTTAATGATTTCAATGACCTCTGCACTCTGTTCTGACTTTCTAGTGTGATTTGATCATCCACACTGGAAATCCTAGAAACAAGGGCTGAGGATTTTAAGATAGTTCATTTTAGCGAGTTGAGGGTAATTTATAATACTCTGAAAATTGTGAAGAAGTTTGTAATTTAGTAATAATATATGTTATTCGAACCATAAAATATCAAAAGAGAGAGAGAGCTTTCCCTGAATGAGGGATACCTGTTGCTAGTTAATTGTACTAATCTTGGATTACTTTACGGGATAGAAGTGAGTTGAGGTATTATAAAATGTTGTCATTTTAATTTAGGCAATGTTGTTTTGTTTTTGAAAGCATGAATCACGTTGTGACTCATGTGTTCAGAAAAGGGGGTAGTAATGATGATAAGAGGATGTATTGGTATATTTGCATACTGTATTAAGAATATGAGCAGTAGTAAGTAATGTGTTATGGGTTAGATTAAATGTTTTAGGGGAAAATGTATTTGTGGTATAAGGCAGAATTTAGAGGAGGCCTTTCTATGACATGAGTGGACTACAACAAGCTGCAAGATGTGCACTTCCTAATCTAAAAGGCTTATCAGGACTGATAAGAAGACAGGATGAAGTAGCATGCTGTGTCTCACCTAAACAATGTTCTGAAGATTTTTTTTCAAAAGGTGAAGGCTTCTCTGCCAGACCTATCAGGAGAATCTGGACATTTTCTGCGACTTGGAGAATATGTGGTGGTAAAGGATTAAAGAAGTCAGAGATGGACAAAACCCAAGTGGAAAGGTTAGTAATAGGTGTTGATGGCTACCTTGATGGAGGGGCAAGTAGCAGAGACAAATTCCTATATCTATATGTACCACTGTCTAACGCAGAGGAGGAAGATGGCACCGCTTCGGTGGGGAATTGTTTTGTTTTGTCTGTGTGTTTTTGCAGCAGGGACTATTGGTAAGCTGATAGAAGGACACACTCCACAGAGAGATGGTGATAAATGGAGAAGGACTCTGCATGATCATAGAACTAGTGAAGGAAGAAGGTTCATGCATCGTCACACAGTCTATACCAACGGAGGTATGGATAGAGGGGAGATTGACCAGGTATCATGCCAACAACTGCAACAGATTGTTACGAGGAAACCGACGATTTAGAGATGAGGGAGATGAGGATGCTGTTGATGACAATGATCAGGTGATGGAAGACGATGTCAGAGGAATGGTACTGATGAGCTGTGGGTTATGGCTGATTACCTCAGTGGAGGCACAGAGCTATAGACCTCCAAGAATTTCAAGATCTTCCAGATTTTCAGGAATCAACTGACTGTCATTCCATTCGGTTATATGTATTTAAAGAGTTTATCTAATAGAAATTGGGAAGTATATTAGAAATTGGTATTAAGAATAATTGTTAAAACATAATAATTTGTCATATGGTCAATGATTGTATGGATTTATTGGATTAGAAATGTAATCAATTAAAATGTTATGTTTGTCTTCTAGTGAGATAAATACAGATGGCATCTTGATGCATAGTAGGGATAATTTGGCCTAGCATGGTGTATAATTATAATAATAAGGTGTGAAGCTAAATAAATAAAAGTAACAAACTATGAACCGGCTGAAGATGAATATCAGAGGCGTTGAAGACGTTTTTGTAAAATACCACTTCTACATGCAACTGGTCTACAACAACCAATCAAAGATATCAAAGGATTTTCTCATGTTATTATCTCGAAGGAGTGGGAAAGGAGTCCACCATTAAGTGAGAATGGAGAGATATATGTTCAAATGCAACATTTTTTTATGTTGTGGGAATAATGGTTGGCAAATGGACAAGACAATGAGGTTTCGAATGAGACATTGTAGTGGTGACATTGTTATGGGCAAGTCATTTTGGAAATATGAAGCTGTCTGAAGAACATAATGAAGGGACGCCAGAAGATTTAAGTGCCGGGAGAAAGAGGGGTTGCTTAGCTGTGTTGATAATAAAATTGGATTTATCAAAATTTGCTAATTTGGGTATTAGGTATATACACTGCTAAATTAATAGTATTAAGAATGCATTGAGATAATGATCTGTATTTATTATCAGGATGAGGAAAGTCATAATTGAATTATGGATGTTTATACTGTATGTTAATATAAGTGTACATTCTGACAGTTGTAATAGGTAATAAAGTTGAGGGTTTTAATTTTCATTGATAAGGATAAAGTGAATCAATAACAATTTGGTTGAGTTAAGTAATTTTGTTGGTTATAAAAAAAATATGTTTATTTATCCTATTTATTTATTTATTAGATTTATTTTCATGTTATGTTTGATGTGAAGGGGCAGCAACAAAAACTGCACTGTCGTGTACTTTCAGATAGGTTTAATGTGTTGTGTGTATAGATCTACATGGCTTGTGACTGTGTATGGATGAACATAGCTTCATCATTAAGTGGGAAAATTGCCTCTCTGTTCTATTGGACTTTTAATACTAGGGTTCATATAGAGCCTGGAGCTGTATCAGTCATCACCATGTAATACACACACAGAGAGAGAGAGAGAGAGAGAGAGAGAGAGAGAGAGAGAGAGAGAGAGAGAGAGAGAGAGAGAGAGAGAGAGAGAGAGAGAGAGAGAGAGAGAGAGAGAGAGAGAGAGAGAGAGAGAGAGAGAGAGAGAGAGAGAGAGAGAGAGAGAGAGAGAGAGAGAGAGAGGACATCAAAACTATGAAACATAGGGACAAAACACCAACAGAAAAACTCCATCTGGAATTTTGCTAAAACATCCTAAATGTACAAAGAAAATTCCGCAAACCACGCAAGCAGGGCAGAACTTCGAATGAGTCCTCTTTTACTGCCCTTTGGAAATAGGGTATGCAAATTCTGGGAGCATTTAACCCAATCAAATTAAGGGTAATGCAAGTACAGAGCATTTATGGTCAACAGTCTCTGCCCAAAGAGTGGCCCCTTAAAAAACTGGCCCAAATACAGAAGATTGACATTAACACAAATATTTGTATTTATTATGGATCCCCATAATCTGGCCCCAAGGGCAAAACTTAGACAGCTGGAGGTGAATAATAAGAATGCATACATCGACTATTGGCAGAGTGAGGTTGCAGGTCAGAGAAAGACTTCACTTAAGCTGAATACTTAATCTGTGTAAAAGACCCCAAACAAAGAAAAACAATTGAAACAGGACGCCATCAAAAAACATGGCTGGCCAGAGAGGACAGACTACAGTATTTCATAACTGTGGGTCAGGAGAGATAGAAAGTGAATAACACTTTCTAATCATCTGCCCCAAATATAAATTACCTAGAGAGTTCTTTTTCCCAAAATTCATAATGACAATGTCCAAAAGAATTGACAGAACAATCAAACAAAGGTAAACTTTCTGAAATTGTATCTTTGTCCCCCCCAGTTTTATCATTGGAATGTGATGCAAAACGAGGCAACGGTATGCTTTAGGACTATGCGGACGCCTCTGAGCGGTCGGGTAGGCTGTTTGGAGTGTTTATCCGATTGCATTTGCCTCATGCAGTGCTACACATCTCTTTTGCATAGAGTTGATCAGGCTGTTGATTGTGGCCTCTGGAATGTTGTCCCTCTCCTCTTCAATGGCTGTGCGAAGTTGTTGGATATTGGTGGGAACTGGAACACACTGTCGTGCACGTCGATCCAGAGCATCCCAAACATGCTCAGTGGGTGACATGGAGGCCATGGAGAAACTGGGACATTTTCAGCTTCCAGGAATTTTGTACAGATCCTTGCGACATGGGGCCATGCATTATCATGCTGAAACATGAGGTGATGGCGGCGGATGAATAGCACGATAATGGGCCTCAGGATCTCGTTACGGTATCTCTGTGCATTCAAATTTCCAGCGATAAAATGTGATTTTGTTTGTTGTCCGTAGCTTATGCCTGCTCATACCTCCACCATGGGGCACTCTGTTCACAACGTTGACATCAGGAAACCTATCCCCCACACAACGCCATACACATGGTCTGCGGTTGTGAGGCCGGTTGGACTTACTGCTAAATTCTCTAAAACGACGTTGGAGGCGGCTTATGGTAAAAATTAACATTCAATTCTGGTGGACATTCCTGCAGTCAGCATGCCAATTGCACGCTCCCTCAGAACTGGAGACATCTGTAGCATTGTGTTGTTTTACAAAATGGCATATTTTTTAGTAGCCTTTTATTGTCCCCAGCACAAGGGGCACCTGTGTAATGATCGTGCTGTTGAATCAGCTTCTTGATATGCCACACCTGTCAGGTGGATGGATTATCTTGGCAAAGGAGAAATGCTCACTAACAGGGATGCAAACAATTTTGTGCACACATTTTTTGAGAAATAAGCTTTTTGTGCGTATGGAACATTTCTGGGATGTTTTATTTCAGCTCATGAAACAACACTTTACATGTTGCATTTATATTTTTGTTCAGTATATATATATATATTTTTTATATTAAAGCTACTATTTTGTTTTTTTAACCTAACCTATAGCCTGACCCATTAACTTATGTATTACTGCCCCCAAGTTGCAAGAAGTGACATCCCCCCAAAAACTATACAACACAAAAAAACAAAATAAAAACGAGCAAATCAGATCTGAAAACTAACTCAAAAAAACGAATAGAAATAAAAACACAAAACTATAATAACCTTGGCAAACACACATGTCCACACACACACACACACATACGGGCACACACACACCTACACACATGCACGCAGACACACACATGCACACACACACACACACAATGGAAATGGAATGTGAGGGAGAGAACCCTCTGAGACAAGAAGGGACAGGTAAGACACTTAGCCCCTATCACTGAGCCCCGCATATCACAGTATGGTAACTAGAAACTATTCCACAGTATGGAAACTAGAAACTATTCCACAGTATGGAAACTAGAAACTATTCCACAGTATGGAAACTAGAAACTATTCCACAGTATGGAAACTAGAAACTATTCCACAGTATGGAAACTAGAAACTATTCCACAGTATGGAAACTAGAAACTATTCCACAGTATGGAAACATCCAGAACACACACAGTGGAGAGAGAGACAGAGAGGGAGGGAGCAGGACTCACCTTGAGTTTCAGCTGTGCCTGTTCAGAAAAGAAAACAGACACAAATAAAACACATGCGCACACCCACGATTATTCACATAATATATTATTAGGGGAAGCAAGGCCTTTACCTTCTGCTTCTGATGCATGGGCTGGAAAAAGAGAAGGGGGGGAGGGCGTTATTCAAACCTAGTCAGTAATGTAGTTGATGCCCTGATGGTATTACTGCTATAGAGTTTCTGCTCTAACCGGTCCGAGAGGACAAATCTACATGCAAACCCTCACACACACATCCTGTACTTAAACCAAATGTGTATTTGCATATGGATCATAGTGAATGTGAGTCATTAATGACTGGAGTTCTCTGTAAGCTGTAGTACCTGAAGGCTCCAAGGCCTCTCTGTCTCTGGTTCCCATACATGTTGGAGCATGATAAACCTCCTGCATGTGACTCATTAGTGTATTTTAGTCATTTTATTGGTCATAGAAGACAATGAGCCCTGAGCATTTAATATATTTTAAAAGCTGTTTTCTGACTCATCCATAGAGACTCCATATCTAACATCTAGTGATTTAGGAATGTTCACATTGAGTATATCAAGTGTCAGTTTCAGTTAACAACCATTTGTCTGGTTCTATACTGTGCTGGAGCCAACTCTTCTAGCCTAGTTCCATACTGCGTGTGTTGTAGCCACCAGCAGCAGCAGTATAAGATACTAACCAACTGAGCCCCCTCTGCGGCTCTTCCCACCCGCGGGTGTGTCTTCGTCACTCTCAACTACAGCGTCCTCCAGATCCAAATCTCCCCCTGTTTCAGTTTATTAAAACAATTAGTTTTCATTTATCAACGATGTGGTGTCAACTCTAGTGTGGCGTGTAAAGCCAAACAAGCCCTTCCCCCTGAAACACATACACATACACACACAAAAACACACACGTGTTTAGCCACACAGGCCGTTGAGACTCTCACCTGTATTCTCCTCCGTGGGCTCGCTCTCTGCTGGTGTTTCAGGCTCCGCCTCTGTAAAAGGAAGGAGGGAGGAGAGGTGCGACAGGTGTTGTCAGGGAGGAGGGAGGGCAGGTGAGACAGGAAGAATAGAGCCTCTGTTGAGCCTCAGCCATTTTACAACATCCATAACTGGAGAGACCATGTGGAATGCCCCTTGAGAATTACAACATAGAGGACTACCCCTTTAAATGACAGGATGTCAATATAGAGAGGACTGTGCCTTTAATGGCCAGGATGACAGGCCAAACACATAGAAGACTAAAGGACTACAGACCTATAGTAGCACTGCACACTGTATAGACTAGTGGTATCTGTGAGTCCAGGGTTGTAGGCCTAGCTGTAAGAGCAGTAGTGGCAGGTGAGCTGGACTGAATGAATAAATACCAGCACACTAAAGTCTGACATCAGAGCTTCTCAAACACAGTAAACTGTGTCTCTACACTGTGTCTATACTCCTATAGTAAACTATCTTTACTGGTTCATCAGAAAACTGCGAAAACTGCTGTCTTTTAAATGTAGGGGGGAAAGCAGAAATGTTTGGTACTGACAGTCCGATTTACCAAAGTAAATAAACCATTCTTACCTGGTTCAACAGCTTCAGATAGATCTAGTTCACCTGCAAAGAAAACAGACACATAGAAACAGACATAAACACAGAGAAATATGAGCAGCACCTGCAGGCTGATTTATGACTGTCTGAGAGGCCAGAGTTGTTTGTTCAGTTGGAGCAAATGGGGGAAAACTCTTTAAAAAGGAGCAGGTACTACCTGAACTTGTCAAAGAAAGCTATATTTAACTTTTTCCATTTTGTGTTTTTTTGGGCCAAATGAACACCACCCAGATGTCAATGTCTAACTGTAAATACAGTGAGGGAAAAAGATATTTGATCTTCTGGTGTTTTGTGGTGGAAAACTGGGCGGGTCGAGCATAACACGTTAACCCTGTTACCCATAGATAGACCTGGATTCAATAAGATCAAGCGTTAACCTGCGGTAGCTGACACCCACATACATTGAGGGAAAAAAGTATTTGATCCCCTGCTGATTTTGTACGTTTGCCCACTGACAAAGAAATGATCAGTCTATAATTTTAATGGTAGGTTTATTTGAACAGTGAGAGACAGAATAACAACAACAAAATCCAGAAAACGCATGTCAAAAATTGTATGAATTGATTTGCATTTTAATGAGGGAAATAGGTATTTGACCCCCTCTCAATCAGAAAGATTTCTAGCTCCCAGGTGTTTTTTATACAGGTAACGAGCTGCGATTAGGAGCACACTCTTAAAGGGAGTGCTCCTAATCTCAGCTTGTTACCTGTATAAAAGACACCTGTCCACAGAAGCAATCAATCTATCAGATTCCAAACTCTCCACCATGGCCAAGACCAAAGAGCTCTCCAAGGATGTCAGGGACAAGATTGTAGACCTACACAAGGCTGGAATGGGCTACAAGACCATCGCCAAGCAGCTTGGTGAGAAGGTGACAACAGTTGGTGCGATTATTCGCAAATGGAAGAAACACAAAATAACTGTCAATCTCCCTCGGCCTGGGGCTCCATGCAAGATCTCACCTCGTGGAGTTGCAATGATCATGAGAACGGTGAGGAATCAGCCCAGAACTACACGGGAGGATCTTGTCAATAATCTCAAGGCAGGTGGGACCATAGTCACCAAGAAAACTATTGGTAACACACTACGCCGTGAAGGACTGAAATCCTGCAGCGCCCGCAAGGTCCCCCTGCTCAAGAAAGCACATATACATGCCCGTCTGAAGTTTGCCAATGAACATCTGAATGATTCAGAGGAGAACTGGGTGAAAGTGTTGTGGTCAGATGAGACCAAAATGGAGCTCTTTGGCATCAACTCAACTCGCCGTGTTTGGAGGAGGAGGAATGCTGCCTATGCTATGACTCCAAGAACACCATCCCCACCGTCAAACATGGAGGAGGAAACATTATGCTTTGGGGGTGTTTTTCTGCTAAGGGGACAGGACAACTTCATCGCATCAAAGGGACGATGGACGGGGCCATGTACCGTCAAATCTTGGGTGAGAACCTCCTTCCCTCAGCCAGGGCATTGAAAATGGGTCGTGGATGGGTATTCCAGCATGACAATGACCCAAAACACACGGCCAAGGCAACAAAGGAGTGGCTCAAGAAGAAGCACATTAAGGTCCTGGAGTGGCCTAGCCAGTCTCCAGACCTTAATCCCATAGAAAATCTGTGGAGGGAGCTGAAGGTTCGAGTTGCCAAACGTCAGCCTCGAAACCTTAATGACTTGGAGAAGATCTGCAAAGAGGAGTGGGACAAAATCCCTCCTGAGATGTGTGCAAACCTGGTGGCCAACTACAATAAATATCTGACCTCTGTGATTGCCAACAAGGGTTTTGCCACCAAGTACTAAGTCATGTTTTGCAGAGGGGTCAAATTATTTCCCTCATTAAAATGCAAATCAATTGATAACATTTTTGACATGCGTTTTTCTGGATTTTTTTGTTGTTATTCTGTCTCTCACTGTTCAAATAAACCTACCATAAAAATTATAGACTGATAATTTCTTTGTCAGTGGGCAAACGTACAAAATCAGCAGGGGACCAAATCCTTTTTTCCCTCACTGTATGTGCAGGTGAGGGTTAAGAGATGAGGGGTGTACGGGTAGGAGGGGTGCGAATGTGTTGATGTTGTGTTTTATCTACATTTTCTCTTCCAACAGTACCACTCACTACTACACCGCCCCTATAGATTATCATCAATTTCGTCTGATATGTTACGAATTCCACTTTGTTGTGGCTATGTGGCTGGTTAGGGTTAGGGTTAAGGTTAGGGTTAAGGTTAGGGGTTGGGGTTAAGGTTAGGGTTAAGTTTTGGGCTCCCGAGTGGCGCAGCGGTCTAAGGCACTGCATCTCAGTGCTTGAGGTGTCACTACAGACCTCTTGGTTCAATTCCAGGCTGTATCACAACCGGCCGTGATTGGGAGTCACATAGGGCGGTGCACAATTGGCCCAGCGTCGTCCGGGTTTGGCCGGTGTAGGCCGTCATTGTAAATAAGAATTTGTTCTTAACTGACGTTAAATAAATAAAAAATATGGTTATGGTTAGGGGAAGGGTTAGCTAATATGCTAAGTAGTTGCAAAGTAGCTAAAAATAGTAAATAGTTGCAAAGTTGCTAATTAGGTAAAATGCTAAAGTTGTCTGTGATGTTATTCAAACACACAACCTTTGGGTTGCAAGACATTTGCGTTATACGCCCACCCATCCTCCCTGACCAACCTCCCTCCTTTCGATTTTTTGGCTTAGGTAACCTTCTGTCTTATGTAACCATACCACACATAACATATCAGACTAATTTGAGTTTCACAGATTTACTTTTACCATGTTATGTCTAGTCTGAGGCCAGGGTGGAGAGACGGGGAGGGGTGTGTGGGTGTGTATGTTGTTAGGGGTACACCCAGTATCGATTCATTAGAATTTAATCCGTTAGAGGATAATGCCTTGAGGTCTACACACTGGCAGAATCACAGTGTCAAAGTGTTTGGATATACAGTTTGAGTTCAACAGTTTAAGACTGCTTTCAGAACACTTTCTCTAGCCTTGCATTCCAACACACATTCTAAAATTCTTCTGTGTCTTCTGTCTGTCTAGAATATAACTTGTACAGTGTCCTACGATAAGTTAATCGGCTAGAATGTCAGAATATGTTGCTGTGGCTGGCTGTTGACTCTGTGTCGGTCAGAGTCCTCAAAAGGCCAACTAAATTGTACTTGACCCTCCCCACCCACTTCACCTGTAACTCCAGCCCCTCCAATTCAGATTCCGAAAAAGTAAGGACAAACGGATCCAAGAACTCGTTCATACCCAAAGCTATACAGCTAAATGAATGGAAACTTGTCCTATATACTTATATGCAAAGAGCATGAATGTACTGTAGGCCTATGGGGTGTTTGACCTGCTGTGTGTGCATGTGTGTGTGTGCTTGTGTGTGTGTGTGTGTGTGTGTGTCTGGCTCACCTGGTTCAGCCTCAGCTTCAGGGGCCGCCTTTGCTTCTACTGCTGGTTCTTCTACTACTTCTGTGTCCTCTTCCTCTGTGGCCGGAGCCTCTTCTTCCTCTGTGGCTGGAACCTCCTCTTCTGCCAGAGCTTCTTCTTCTGCCGGAGCCTCCTCAACTGTCAGAGCCTTTTCCTCTGTGGCAATAACCTCTCCTTCTGCAGCTGGAGCCTCCACCTCTTCTGCAGCCTCCTCCTCTTCTTCTGCCGGAGCTTCTTCTTCTGCTGGAGCCTCCTCAGCTGCCGGGGCCTCCTCGATAGCTACTTCCTCTGCAGGGGCCTCGGGCTCTGCTGCTTCTGCCTCTGGTTCCTTAGTTTCTGGCTCAGTAGCAGAGTCTTCTGGAGAAAGGAACATACTTTTCCTTTAGCAGGCAGCAGGTATGGTAGCTACGCTAAGTGTACCCCATCACATTTTATGACATAACAGATAAATATGGCAGGTCTACTCTAATGAGTGTGTGTGTGTGTGTTGCAGTCAGAGGGGGCTGTGACATTCCCCTATTGTATGTAAGGTGGAGCAGTGTGCCATAGAGTGTATAGGCGAAACAGCAGCCAACCTTTTCACTCCAAACCTCTCATTTCTCTAAACCAGGGATGGGCAACTCCAGTCTATGAGGGACGCAGTGTGTGCAGGCTTTTGTTCCAGCCCTGCTCCTGATCCACCTCCTGATTTAACTGATCTACACTGAATAGCTGATCAGTTGAAGGTGTTCAAGCTGGGATGGAACTTAAGCCTGCACACTCTGCGGCCCTCAGAGACTGGAGTTGCCCATCCCTGTTCTAGAGAACAGAATCAATAGTCAAACACAATCCATCAACAATGACCAAGGCAGACAGACTGGCATGTCATATTATGTGTGTACTGTACTGTATGTGTGAGTTTCGGCAGGATATGAAATACAGGGACTGTATTACCTTAAACATACTGTACATACGTGTAGGTGGGGGATCCACAAACAATTATACAACGTGTTGCTGTTCTCATGTGATATTAGATATTTTCTAAAGCTGTATGACTCATGTACATAAGAGACCGTACCCCGAGACTGACGCAGTGCCAATGCCTTTCCCCTAGTCCCATGTGTGTGTATATATGACATGCCAGTGAAGCAGCCTTCCTTCTATGGTATGTTCCGTGTGTGTGTGTGTGTGTGTCTGTATGTATCTTTAATAGAGACAGCCTCCCCCCTATGTTCCATGTGTATGTTAAGAGGAAGTTTGGAACAAAGGGGAGGGAAGAAAACATAATGTTCGTATTTGGCAGTTCTGCAACATTACAGAGCGAGGGCTGGGCCTCATCAATCGGAACTATAGATGAGGTGCGCACACACCCACACTTACACTCCCTTACACACAGTGCTATAATAAAAACAGGGCAAACTGCAACTCAAGGAAAGTTTTACTACAGAAAAGAGAAAATCACTACATGGGCAGCTCTGACTCTGACATTCAGCAACATACTGTAACATACTGTAACATATACTGTAATGCAATGTAATATTATGTCATGTACTGTACAGGACTGATTACGCTTATCATTGCCATAGGAACCTAAAGAGAATACAAAACATGGGCACCATTTCACACACGCAGCGCAGCCCGGGCATTGTGCTAAAAACCTGTAACATTTTTAATCACTGGGACGCTTAAAATGTCAGGGAATCTATACTGTACACTATGCTTTGAGTGATGGTTAATGAATCATTGTGTGTGTGTGTGCGCGTGCCTGCATGCGTGAGTGTGTGCGTGCCTGCCTGTATGTGTGGGTAACCTTGCCCTCTCTGGTAACAGCAGGCAGCCAGTACAATGTGAGGTGGTTGACAGGTGATATGTTCCGGTTAGTTAGAACATTGTGTTCTCGGGAATTTCTATTGTGTGGTGACGTGGAGGGACCCCTGTTGTTGTTTGTCCCTGTTTCAGCTGGCCCTTTGGAATAAATGCACTACTTTTGGCCACACAGAACCCAATGGACAAAAGTATAGTGCACTGTGGGGAACAGGGTACCATTTCAGATGTACCAGTTGTTTTGATTATCTGGTGGGTCACAGTAGAATCCAGGTGGCTCACAGCACAGAACCACTGATCTAGAACATTCTACGGAACCACTGATCTAGAACATCTACTGCTGCTCCTGTCTCTACATGTAGACACTGAGTACTCTGGTCTGGCTCTGAGCTGGGTGTAAGGCCATGTCCGAATACCCGTACTTGCGTTCTAAATAGTAGCCATTTTGGGAATGCGAAAATAGAATGTTTACAGGATGTAAAAAAAATGTAAATTGAGTATGCTTTAAATGCAATGATGTCATACTCATTTCGGCCTTTCATCTAGTAGAATTATCTGCACACTATTGAGGAAGAGAATCGTCTTTACAGACCCATGTGTGTTTGACAACAACTGATAATCAGCTGATAATCAAAGAAGGGGACGGACTGTAGCAAAATGAACAAATGGCAGTAGGCAAGACAGATTTCGGGCACAGCCACTGAATCCTCTGGTCTGGCGCTGAGCTGTATGTGTGCATTTGTGTGTGTGTATGTGTGTTGTTTCATCTGTGTGTGCTTTTGAAAGGTGTAAACACACATACAGCGGGGGATCATCCCTCTCTCTCACACACACACACACCCATACACACCCTCATTAATACACACACACTCCTACACACTCACCCACCCACTCACACACACATAGACATAGCCCCAGGGGAATGAGAGAGGCTGAGACTGGTTCTGAGTGTAGGGTGTAGTCTGCAGCTGGGCTGGATTGGGTTACTGAGGCAGCGCCCAGCCCTTTAGTACTGACATACATACATGCGCACACACACACACACACACACACACACACACACAACCCAGTCCATTCATCATGTACACACAAACCAGCCTACACCCAAACAGAGCCCAGACCACCATGACACAGTGACAGACTAAACACCAGAACTCATCTCATGTGCGATATACAGTAAAGCTGTGTTCCAGCAATATGTTGTTTTCTCTAAGTGGTGCACTGAGTATAATGTGAGGTTTTCATTAATGAACTGGCTTCAGATCAGAGTCTCCTGAGGGGAGGGAGATGTGTCAGCCAGGACTCAGACTCTCTGTGGAAAACAAAAACTATTATTTCACGACATTCACCAACATGACTTAGGCCAGATGAGACTGTAATAACTCTTATATCACATTAATACCAGGTCACAATCATTCTTAAAGCCAGATGCCTGTAGCCCTGCTAGTTGTGGACTAGAGATTGGTCAAAGGACAACACACAGGCCTACTGGTGAGAGATAGTACAGGATATATGGGTACAGGGGTGTAGAGAGACGGACAGAGAGAAAAGAGGGAGTGGGGGAAGAGGGAGAAAATGTGGAAAAGAGAGGAAGGGAGACAGAACATGGACACGTGTTTGGTATCTCACATTTTTCTGTCAATTCTCACATAGGAACTTTAATTGGGAGGAAGGATGTTTGACATGCTTTCTACATTTGTATCACAAACCATTTTTGAGAAGTGGCCATTTTAGGCCCTTTTAGACCTATACATGCATCCTGTAAGACCCTATGATCTGTGAACCGTACATGGTACAGACGACATCTTGGTGTCATTATACTCCTTATAGTGTTCTCTCAAATATGGAGTATCTGAAATATAAATGTTCACATTAATTTATACAACATAAAAAATATTAATATTAATGATTTGGATTTTTCTTATAAAAATATACTCTTCAAACACACCACATTTCCAGAGTGGGCTCTCTGGATTTTTATTGATATGACCCATTTTATACAGAGAAATTGACATTATAGGTCATTAACCAATCACAGCCCTCCATTAGGATTTTACATTCAGCAAGTCACCAGCAGAGAGGGAGTTCCCTTTGAATCCATTTTCCCATTCACTGTGTTGGTGGTGCTCATAAAATGTATCATACCTTCAGAATTAGCAGAGAGCCCACTGAAAATGTGATGTACTTGTAGAGTATATTGTTCCAAACAATATGTCTTAAAATGAACTAAATCAAAAAGGGTAGATTTCAGATATTAATATTAATATGTTTAATGTTGAATAAATGAATGTGAAAATTTGTATTTCAGAATCAAGACACTCCATATTTTAGTGCACACTATAAGGAGTATAATGACACCAAGATGTCGTCTGTCCCATGTACGGTTCACAGATCATAGGGTCTTACAGGAGGTATGTATAGGTCTAAAATGGGCCTAAAATGGCCACTTTCATCATGATTAAAAATAATAATAATAATAATGGTTTGTGATACAAATGTAAAAAGCATTTAAAATATCCTTCCTCCCATTGTTTCTATGTGAGAATTGCCAGAACAATCTAAGATCTAAAATGATCTTCCGATTCCGCTTTACTCCCTAAACATTTACATTACATTTACATTTTAGTCATTTAGCAGACGCTCTTATCCAGAGCGACTTACAGGAGCAATTAGGGTTAAGTGCCTTGCTCAAGGGCACATTTACGTCATTAATAAATAAATACATGGTTGTGACATACACAACAACTTATATAATTGGACTTCCAAGAAAGCAGCAACAAATACGTCCCATCTTGGTCCGTTGACCTTTCCTCCCCAGAATGAATGGTACAACAATTACAGAAATAGTTGTTTCATGGCTATTAATCATCTCTTTCATTCAAAATAAAGATATACTCACAATATCTAGTTGATCTATATTGTTTTCAGAATTACTTAAAAGCATAACTTTATACAGAAAAGACTAAGCAAACTAATGCTTCTAAGGTAAATACATTTTCTAATGTACAGCAGTTAGTGTTACCTGTTGAAGTTTAAAGAATAAAGCGTTCTACAGGATAGGACCAATAGCCAAGGAGTAAGCCAGGACATCATGAAATACCTTCCCATTCAAAGACAATGCAGTCATAGACATTTTCATGTCATTCAGCAACATAAAAATATCTCCCGTGTGCAATGCAATGGATATCTGCATTATTTTACATGTCATGCTCAACCCTAGACTCCATGCACAAAAGACATGGAAAATAAAAAGCTATGGAGAGTTGTTAGAGGCCAACACTGTATTACCATGTAACCATGTTGCATTTATGAATGTGTAAGCCTTCATATTTTATGACAGAACATGGACACAGACAGAGACAGTAAAGGAATCAATCACATAGTCCACAACCCACATGACTACATGTCCAGTAGGACACACCCTATAGGACACTCACTGAAATGTATTTTATAAAGCCCTTTTTACATCAGCAGTTGTCACAAAATGCTTTATTAAACCCATTTTTACCAGTGTCCACACATTACAGATACATGCAGTAGGACTATACTGTACATGCTGTAGGCCACACCCTATAGGATGATATATACATACAGTATAATGCATATCTACACACCAGCATCATATCAGGCTAAGTAACGTTTTAAATAAATAAATGATGATATCTGGCACATAGCCTACAGTGTGTATATATAATGATAAATCAGAGCAGGTTTATAAACATTATTTTTGTTCTGCATATCAGCCTCAGGTAGAGATAGACAGAGAGCGGTACCGGGGCACCAAGTCTAGGTCCAAAAGGCTTCTCAACAGCTTCTACCTCCAAGCCATAAGACTCCTGAACAGCTAATCATGACTACCCGGACTATTTGCACTGCCCCCCCATCCCACCCCATCCCCCTCTTTTACGCTGCTGCTACTCTGTTTATTATTTATGCATAGTCACTTTAACTCTACCCACATGTACATATTACCTCAATTACCTCGACTAGCTGGTGCCCCCGCACATTGACTCTGTACCGGTACCCCCCTGTATATAGCCTCCCTACTGTTATTTTATTTTACTGCTGTTCTTTAGATATTTGCTTTTATTTTTACTTAACACTTTTTTTATTTTACTTTTTTCTTAAAAACTGCATTGTTGGTTAAGGGCTTGTAAGTAAGCATTTCACTGTAATGTCTACACCTGTTGTATTCGGCGCATGTGGCAAATACAATTTGATTTGATTTGAGAATGACTGAGGATGTATGTACTAGAAGTAGCGGGTGTAAAATGTGCGAGCACTTGGGTAACTTGTCTAAGTAGAAACAGAAACATAAAGCACCATAAAACTAGTTGTAAAAGTGTTTAACAAAGTACATTAGTGGATGTAAAAGTTCTTACCTTGTGTCTTGGCTCCGATCACCAAACTGCCCAGCAGGAGAATCCACAGGTATGACATCATGGGAACACAGTGTGCTGAATTACAAAGCTGGAGTTTTAGACTTCTCTGTTGAATAGTGAAAATAATAAAAGTAGTAATGACTATTTTTCTGGTAATATAGACTGGCTATGTGTGTGATGTGATTATAGTTTAATGTTGCCTCCTCCGCTGCAGCTCCAATCTTCTCACACTTTCTCTTTCTCTGCATGGAACCAACTGTAAGGGGCGTGTCTTTCTCCCAGCCCCGCCCCAAACAGAAACTGTATTGTTCCATCCACACCTTGCCCTATAAACACGTGCCTGGCACTAGGGGAACGTATGTTGCAACTGTTGAATGGAAGGTAATAGAGTAATTGCAAATCTGTTTTCATCATATGCCTGCACTAACCATACTATGGATTTGATAACTGTCTTTGCAATCTTTATACGATTTCATGTTATTTGTGAGTAGAAATATGTCATTTTGTCCCTTGTGGAAGAAAGTATTATCGGACTGTAACAGTACAGTGACCTTTGAGAAAAGTAGAGACAATATAAAGCTGAACCATAGACACAGGACAGATACTCGCACACACAGTGGCCCAACTCTACGTAGCCTATCTGTGTAGTGATGATCCCTCTATGAGAGTGAGACAAGCGCAACTGGATGGCCTGTTGTCGCCATCTAGTGATTCATAATGGTACTGAGATTAATTAATACACTGAATTGGTGCGCGCTCTTATAATATGGTCATTAAGAGTCACATTCTGATGAATGTGTTCGCACCACGAAGCCCAAACTGACACCATGCTGATCATTGTGTTTTATTTATATGGATTTTCTATGTATTCTATTTATAGCAAATAAGAAATCCTATTTACATTGAACAAAAATATAAACCCAACATGTAAAGGGTTGGTCCCATGTTTCATTAGCTGAAATAAAAGATCCCAGAAAATTTCCATACGCACAAAAAGCTTATTTATCTCAAATTTTGGGCACAAATTTGTTTACATCCATGTTAGTGAGCATTTCTCCTTTGCCAAGATAATCCATCCACCGGACAGGTGTGGCATATCAAGAAGCTGATTAAACAGCAATATCATTACACAGGTGCACCTTGTGCTCGGGACAATAAAAGGCCACTCTAAAATGTGCAGTTTTGTCACACAACAAAATGCCAAAGATGTCTAAAGTTTTGAGGTAGAGTGCAATTGGCATGCTGACTGAAGGAATGTCCACCAGACCTGTTGCCAGAGAATTGAATGTTAATTTCTCTACCATAAGCCGCCTCCAACGTCATTTTAGAGAATCTGGCAGTACATCCAACCAGCCTCACAACCGCAGACCACGTGTAACCACGCCAGCCCAGGACCTCCACATCCAGCTTCTTCAGCTGCGGGATCATCTGAGACCAGCCACCCGGACAGCTGATGAAACTGTGGGTTTGCACAACCGAAGAATTTCTGCACAAACTGTCAGAAACCGTCTCAGGGGAGCTCATCTGCGTGCTTGCAGTCCTCACCAGGGTCTTGACCTGACAGCAGTTCGGCGTCATAACCGACTTCAGTGTGCAAATGTTCACCTTCGATGGCCACTGGCACCCTGGAGAAGTGTGCTCTTCATGGATGAATCCTAGTTTCATCTGTACCGGGCAGATGGCAGACTGAATGACGTTGTGTGGGCGAGCGGTTGGCTGATGTCAACGTTGCGACCAGAGTGCCCCATGGTGGAGGTGGGGTTATGGTATGAGCAGGCATAAGCTACGGACAACAAACAAAATTGCATTTTATCGCTGGAAATTTGAATGCACAGAGATACCGTAACAAGATCCTGAGGCCCATTATCGTGCTATTCATCCGCCGCCATCACCTCATGTTTCAGCATGATAATGCACAGCCCCATGTTGCAAGGATCTGTACACAATTCCTGGAAGCTGAAAATGTCCCAGTTCTTCCATAGCCTGCATACTCACCAGACATGTCACCCATTGAGCAGGTTTGGGATGCTCTGGATCGACGTGTAGGCC
>NC_140003.1:30180700-30234646 GCF_964263955.1 Coregonus lavaretus
TATTTAATATATGGCTCATCAGACTCAGGCAGCATCAGGTTTGAATTTTCATGCTGATCAATGCTCCTGACATATTTATATGCTTTATAATGCTTTTGAATGACACTTCCGGTTTTGGCAGGAAATACCGGGTTACCTGGGAGAAAAGTTTTTTATTCTTGGGATGGAAGATTTTCTAAAATACCGGGAAAATATTCAACCCTAATCTAGACAATGGCAATGAAAGGTTGACTGGCCTGATTCCAGAACATTTTCTAAACACCCAACATCAATCACTTCACTCATAGCCCAGTCAGAGCACTGTCTATGTGGAAACCTAGTTAGAACGCTGTCTATGTGGAAGCCCAGTCAGAGCACTGTCTATGTGGAAACCCAGTTAGAACGCTGTCTATGTGGAAGCCCAGTCAGAGCACTGTCTATGTGTAAGCCCAGTCAGAACACTGTCTATGTGGAAGCCCAGTCAGAACACTGTCTATGTGGAAGCCCAGTCAGAACACTGTCTATGTGGAAGCCCAGTAAGAACACTGTCTATGTGTAAGCCCAGTCAGAACACTGTCTATGTGGAAGCCCAGTCAGAACACTGTCTATGTGTAAGCCCAGTAAGAACACTGTCTATGTGTAAGCCCAGTCAGAACACTGTCTATGTGGAAGCCCAGTCAGAACACTGTCTATGTGGAAGCCCAGTCAGAGCACTGTCTATGTGTAAGCCCAGTCAGAACACTGTCTATGTGGAAGCCCAGTCAGAACACTGTCTATGTGGAAGCTCATCTGTATAAAGGAAAGGAGCCTGTTGAACTTTGTTTTTTGTGTATTTATTTTCTTCATATTTCAAACTGTCTCACATACCATAACCTAAAGTGTTAGTAATGTAGAGACATCTGTTCCCTAATGTCATCTACCTGTGTGACACATACTTAGCCTTAGTCCATATGATCTACACATACACAAGGATGGACCGCTTCACTGACCATCAACCTAGAAACACACTATCTTACACACACACACACACACACACACACACACACACACACACACACACACACACACACACAGCAAGAGAGAGAGAGAGAGAGAGAGAGAGAGAGAGAGAGAGAGAGAGAGAGAAACAGACGGAGAGCAGATTGACAGGAGAAGTGTCCCAGAGCTGAAGACCAAATGACTCCCCTGTGACACACGTGTCAAACACATCCCCAAGAAGAATCCTTCTACTGTTCTGGAGTTTTAAAAGGTTCTCTGTCTTCCTCCTCCTTTTCCTGCCGAGCAACTCCTCCTTTCCTCCTCTGGGAATATTTTCCACAGTTCTCGTGAGAAGAGAGAGGAAGGCTACTCAGACATTCATGTCAGCTTAATTATCAAAGCCTGTCTAATATATACTATATGTACAAAAGTATGTGGACACCCCTTCAAATTAGTGGATTTGGCTATTTCAGTCACACCCGTTACTGACAGGTGTATAAAATCGAGCACACAGTCATGCAATCTCCATAGACAAACATTGGCAGGAGAATGGCCTTACTGAAGAGCTCAGTGACTTTCAACGTGGCACCGTCATAGGATGCCACCTTTCCAACAAGTCAAATTTCTGCCCCGCTAGAGCTGTCCCGGTCAACTGTAAGTGCTGTTATTGTGAAGTGGAAACGTCTAGGAGCAACAACGGCTCAGCCGCGAAGTGGTAGGCCACACAAGCTCATAGAACGGGACCGCCAAGTGCTGAAGGGTATAGCGAGTAAAAAATCATCTGTCCTCAGTTGCAACACTCACTACCGAGTTTCAAACTGCCTCTGGAAGCAATGTCTGCACGAGAACTGTTTGTCGAGAGCTTCATGAAATGGCTAAGATCACCATTCGCAATGCCAAGCGTTGGCTGGAGTGGTGTAAAGCTCGCCGCCATTGGACTCTGGAGCAGTGGAAATGTGTTCTCTGGAGGGATGAATCACGCTTCACCATCTGGCAGTCTGACAGACGAATTTGGGTTTGGCGGATGCCAGGAGAACACTACCTGCCCCAATGCATGGTGCCAACTGTAAAGTTTGGTGGAGGAGGAATAATGGTCTGGGGCTGTTTTTCATTGTTTGGGCTAGGCCCCTTAGTTCCAGTGAAGGGAAATCTTAACGCTACAGCATACAATTATATTCTCGACGATTCTGTGCTTCCAACTTTGTGGCAACAGTTTGGGGAAGGCCCTTTCCTGTTTCAGCATGACAATGCCCCTGTGCACAAAGCGAGGTCCATACAGAAATGGTTTGTCGAGATCGGTGTAGAAGAACTTAACTGGCCTGCACAGAGCCCTGACCTCAACCCCATTGAACACCTTTGGGATTAATTGGAATGCCGACTGCGAGCCAGGCCTAATCGCCCAACATCAGTGCCCAACCTCACTAATGCTCTTGTGGCTAAATGGAAGCAAGTTCCCGCAACTCCATATTATTGATTTTGAAATGAGATGTTCGACGAGCAGGTGTCCACATACTTTTGGTCATGTAGTGTATCAAATGTGTCCAATACTCTAATCAAGCGGTATGTCATGCATTGGCTATATGTATCTCATAATGGATGGTAATCCATCCAGTCTGCAAATTGGGAGATGTGTTCCACTGAATCATCATTACAAATGCGAAAAATGTATCCGTTTTCGAACTTCTGTAAATCAGTCATTTTCAATGGAAGGAGGACCTTAGCAAACCTTTTCAGACAGACAAAACGTCCATAGTGTATTCTTTCAGACAGACAAAAAACTTTGTCTGAGACACTCCTGAAGCAGCATTTCCCCTGTGTCTGACAGGGAGAGGAGAGAACAGCCAATGATACACTGATGGCTCTGTGGCCTTCTGTTCAAATCTTTGTCCATGATTGCCTTGTGAAAGACAGGTGTGTGTGTGTGTTGCTCTAGAATGACAGTCCGAGAAAGTAGAGCAGGAAAGGGCTCAGTGGGACTCAGTGCCACATACACAGGCCATCCATCCCATCTCCCTCCTCATCTTACACACACACAGAGCAGCTCAGAGTGCACGCACACACACACACACCGACACACCGACACACCGACACCGACATTGACACACACACACACGTGCACACACACACACACACACACACACACAGATAAACACACACACACACCTCAGAACATAAAAAATGTATCCTGTGTGACTCAGCTGTTATGTAAAGTCCATCTCTGATAGGACTGCCTTAGGCTAACTGTCAGTTCAACCCAGATAGACACACACACACACACACACACACGCTGCTGTCCAACTAACCCTTACCGCTGATATGATGTGTGTCTGCTCTGTCCGCGCTTATACTACACATGTGGCAGAGAAACAATGGAGAGGTCTATTTCCTTTTAGTTGCAATTTAAATCTAAAATTTGGTTTGAAAAAGTCAGTATGGCTGAATCAAGCTAGCAAGTGAGCAAATTCGTAGGGGAGGCTTCTTACTTTCTGGCTCTCCTGGATTTATCTTCAGGGATTCTCGATTGTGTCGTGGTCCGCTCCAGTGGTGCTGAATTGCTCTAGCGGTGCTGAATTAAAGTAAATAAAATATTTACTTAACACCGTCATATTTTTGGGGACTATTTTTGTGTAATTATAACACACACACACTGTCTGTTTCATCATATTCATATTCAGACATTTCATTATCAAACACACAGTGGTACAGTCAGAGTGTTGTACTGTGTGTGAGTCATAAGGATCATCTTTTTTTTTTTTTTTTGATGTCAGTAAACAGTGCCCCCCCCCCCCCCCCCCCCCCCGTTTCCTCTGTGTCTGTGATATGAGCCCAAGGTCACTGTGTTGTGACGTGTAATTATCCCTCCCTCCCTCCCTCCCTCCCTCCCTCCCTCCCTCCCTCCCTCCCTCCCTCCTTCTCCTCCTGTTCTTCCCACTCCTTCTGTCCATCCCTCCTTCTTCTCTCCCATCCCTGTCTCCCTCCCTCTCCCTCCTTTCCACCACCCTCTCTCTCTCCCTCCTTCTTTGCCATTTCTCCCTCCACCCTTCTCTCTCTGATCTCTCTGTAATGTCTCCCTCCATCCCTCTCTCTCTGATCTCTCTGTAATGTCTCCCTCCATCCCTCTCTCTCTGATCTCTCTGTAATGTCTCCCTCCATCCCTCTCTCTCTGATCTCTCTGTAATGTCTCCCTCCATCCCTCTCTCTCTCTGATGTCTCTGTAATGTCTCCCTCCACCCCTCTCTCTCTGATCTCTCTGTAATGTCTCCCTCCATCCCTCTCTCTCTGATCTCTATGTAATGTCTCCCTCCATCCCTCTCTCTCTGATCTCTCTGTAATGTCTCCCTCCATCCCTCTCTCTCTGATCTCTCTGTAATGTCTCCCTCCACCCCTCTCTCTCTGATCTGTCTATAATGTCTCCCTCCATCCCTCTCTCTCTGATCTCTCTGTAATGTCTCCCTCCATCCCTCTCTCTCTGATCTGTCTATAATGTCTCCCTCCATCCCTCTCTCTCTGATCTCTCTGTAATGTCTCCCTCCATCCCTCGCTCTCTGATCTCTATGTAATGTCTCCCTCCATCCCTCTCTCTCTTTCTGATCTCTCTGTAATGTCTCCCTCCATCCCTCTCTCTCTGATCTCTCTGTAATGTCTCCCTCCATCCCTCTCTCTCTGATCTCTCTGTAATGTCTCCCTCCGCCGCTCTCTCTCTGATCTCTCTGTAATGTCTCCCTCCATCCCTCTCTCTCTGATCTCTCTGTAATGTCTCCCTCCATTGCTCTCTCTCTGATCTCTCTGTAATGTCTCCCTCCATCCCTCTCTCTCTGATCTCTCTGTAATGTCTCCCTCCACCCCTCTCTCTCTGATATGTCTATAATGTCTCCCTCCATCCCTCTCTCTCTGATCTCTCTGTAATGTCTCCCTCCATCCCTCTCTCTCTGATCTGTCTATAATGTATCCCTCCATCCCTCTCTCTCTGATCTCTCTGTAATGTCTCCCTCCATCCCTCGCTCTCTGATCTCTCTGTAATGTCTCCCTCCATCCCTCTCTCTCTTTCTGATCTCTATGTAATGTCTCCCTCCATCCCTCTCTCTCTTTCTGATCTCTCTGTAATGTCTCCCTCCATCCCTTTCTCTCTGATCTCTCTGTAATGTCTCCCTCCATCCCTCTCTCTCTGATCTCTCTGTAATGTCTCCCTCCATCCCTCTCTCTCTGATCTCTCTGTAATGTCTCCCTCCATCCCTCTCTCTCTGATCTCTCTGTAATGTCTCCCTCCATCCCTCTCTCTCTGATCTCTCTGTAATGTCTCCCTCCATCCCTCTCTCTCTGATCTCTCTGTAATGTCTCCCTCCACCCCTCTCTCTCTGATCTGTCTATAATGTCCCCCTCCATCCCTCTCTCTCTCTGATCTCTCTGTAATGTCTCCCTCCATCCCTCTCTCTCTGATCTGTCTATAATGTCTCCCTCCATCCCTCTCTCTCTGATCTCTCTGTAATGTCTCCCTCCATCCCTCTCTCTGATGTCTCTGTAATGTCTCTCTCCATCCCTCTCTCTTTCTGATCTCTCTGTAATGTCTCCCTCCATCCCTCTCTCTCTTTCTGATCTCTCTGTAATGTCTCCCTCCATCCCTCTCTCTCTGATCTCTCTGTAATGTCTCCCTCCATCCCTCTCTCTCTGATCTCTCTGTAATGTCTCCCTCCATCCCTCTCTCTCTGATCTCTCTGTAATGTCTCCCTCCATCCCTCTCTCTCTGATCTCTCTGTAATGTCTCCCTCCAACCCTCTCTCTCTGATCTGTCTATAATGTCTCCCTCCATCCCTCTCTCTCTGATCTCTCTGTAATGTCTCCCTCCATCCCTCTCTCTCTGATCTGTCTATAATGTCTCCCTCCATCCCTCTCTCTCTGATCTCTCTGTAATGTCTCCCTCCATCACTCGCTCTCTGATCTCTCTGTAATGTCTCCCTCCATCCCTCTCTCTCTTTCTGATCTCTCTGTAATGTCTCCCTCCATCCCTCTCTCTCTGATCTCTCTGTAATGTCTCCCTCCATCCCTCTCTCTCTGATCTCTCTGTAATGTCTCCCTCCATCCCTCTCTCTCTGATCTGTCTATAATGTCTCCCTCCATCCCTCTCTCTCTGATCTCTCTGTAATGTCTCCCTCCATCCCTCTCTCTCTGATCTCTCTGTAATGTCTCCCTCCACCCCTCTCTCTCTGATCCGTCCATAATGTCTCCCTCCATCCCTCTCTCTCTGATCTCTCTGTAATGTCTCCCTCCATCCCTCGCTCTCTGATCTCTCTGTAATGTCTCCCTCCATCCCTCTCTCTCTCTCTGATCTCTCTGTAATGTCTCCCTCCATCCCTCTCTCTCTGATCTCTCTGTAATGTCTCCCTCCACCCCTCTCTCTCTGATCTCTCTGTAATGTCGCCCTCCATCCCTCTCTCTCTGATCTCTCTGTAATGTCTCCCTCCATCCCTCTCTCTCTGATCTCTCTGTAATGTCTCCCTCCATCCCTCTCTCTCTGATCTCTCTGTAATGTCTCCCTCCATCCCTCTCTCTCTGATCTGTCTATAATGTCTCCCTCCATCCCTCTCTCTCTGATCTCTCTGTAATGTCTCCCTCCATCCCGCTCTCTCTGATCTCTCTGTAATGTCTTCCTCCACCCCTCTCTCTCTGATCTCTCTGTAATGTATGTCTGTGAAATAGGTGATACCAGAGTCTGTGATGAGACAATAATGACTGACATACTGTGATTACGCACGCACGTACACACACACACACACACACACACACACACACACACACACACACACACACACACACACACACACACACACACACACACACAGGGCCGGCTCCACAACATTTTAGCACATTTCCTGCAATTCCACACATTTTGCTATGGGGCGGAGAGAAACAATTTGCAGTTTTACATCTGATTCCCTGCAATTCCAGCCATTTTGACATTGGGTGGAGAG
The DNA here is from genome assembly GCF_964263955.1 of Coregonus lavaretus. Taxonomy (NCBI): domain Eukaryota; kingdom Metazoa; phylum Chordata; class Actinopteri; order Salmoniformes; family Salmonidae; genus Coregonus; species Coregonus lavaretus. Next base: position 30,187,624 of record NC_140003.1, read on the forward strand.
ATTCAATGTTTGTGCAGTTTTAAAGCAAGTTTCCTGCAATTCTACACATTTTGCCATGACTTATGCCATGTTAATGATATCTGAGTGAGAGTGACTAACAAAATCAATGGGGGACCCCTGGAGGTTAGGGCACCTGGGCACGTGTCCTGTGTGACTGGTCGGTAGACTAATTTACCAATCTAAAAATTGTTAGCTGACATGGCTAAATGAGTGACTGTCATTGACTGACATTAAGTCGCTCTGGATAAGAGCGTCTGCTAAATGACTAAAATGTAAAATGTAAAATAACAAGAGAAACATTGCTGATGCACAACCAAATATTGAACTTGCACCTTGTGTATTCTACTATTCTAACTCTCAACAGTAAGTTGAGATCCCGACAGAGTTCCTTAAAAAATGAAATAAACAAATAATTAAACATTTTGGGTCGGGGGGTGCCTAGTGGCCTGGGACCCTAAGCGAAAGCTTAGGCCGCTTATGCCTGGAGCCGCCCCTGCACACACACACTACGTTGTGTGTATATTGACAATGGTAATTGGTGTGTGAGGTGCTCCTCCTCCTGTTTGGCATCACTAATGGAAACGCACCAGATCATTGAGAACTGTAATGAGAAAGACACATGACCAAAGGTATTACATGCACACACACACATCTTCTCATCAGAGTGGGCTACTGAAGGAGACTCGCTGCACAAGGCGGCTGCTGCTGTGCTCGTTCTCTCTCTCTCGCGCTCTCTGCCTCTAGGGCTTTTCAGACTGCACCTCCTTAGCCCTCTCTATAACCCAGGCTAAAACTGTCCAAGGGCAAGCTTACCCTCCTTGCACAAAGGCATTTGTTCACCCAGGGATAAACGTTAACCCAGGCGTCTCACACTTGTGCCCTGAAGCACACGTTTTTTTTCTTCTGTAATACAGAGAGAAGGTTGTGTGCGGAAATAGTGGCGGGACGGGGATTCAATTCCACACTCGCTCATATTGACATAGAGTTACATGCATCAAAGGTGGTGGCATAAATGTACCCTGAACACCTTCCTAAGGTCCCACAGTTGACAGTGCATGTCAGAGCAAAAACCAAGCCTAGGCTACTCACCGGTGATGGCCGATGCAATCTCAAGATAGGCTACCTTAAAAAACTGTGCTGTTCGCTCAGAATCGCAAAAAAAGTTGTTTAGCTCTTCTACAGACAGATTAGTATTCTATTTTCAGCAGTAGGCATTTTCTTTCCGAACGGTAAATGTTTCTCGTGATTGTATTTTCAAATTAGCAAAAGGCAAACTGACAGCTGCAACCAACCATAGAAATATAATCCATAGATGGCAGTTCCCATTCAAGTCAGGACTGGCAGTCATTGCTAGTGTACCCATGAGTTTAACAGGGTTAGAGGTTCCAAAATCCTTCTATGGATTATATGTCTATGGCCACAACTTAACAAGCTGTTCTATATTTGGTGCGCACACTGCCCAAGTGCTTGTGATAAAACTTAAATCACAGCTATTTTTTTGAAGCTATTGATCCTCTGTGGCTAAATTATGCTCTCTGGTGTAGTATTTTGAATGATTTTAATTATGTCTGTTCAGACAGGAGTAATATAATTTTGTGAAAAATATATATATAGTTTTATTTTTGGCAAAATTATTTCAATTCAACCTACTTATCGCAGCTATGCTTAGCCATGGGAAGTTCTTAGCCCTGGGTTAGGCTGAATGTATTCTCTGTGCTGGTTAGCACACACACCCTCGAGTCCTGTCATATTCTATGTCCACTGTATTTATCTTCTAGTTATGCAACATGTAGCACACACACATACACACACACCACCACCACCACCAACAACAACAACAACAACAAAACAAAGCTGTGATCAAAGTCTATGATCTTACTGGACACACTGCTGAATAGCAATCACAATTAGGAAGGATGTGCGTGTTTGTGTTCATTTGAGTGAAGGTGTGAGAATATGGTTGTGTACGTATGCATGTGTATGTGTTTGTCTGTGTGTGCACGCACAAAGCTGTCACAATACTGTCCCATCATCCTAAATAATCCCACAGTCATGCGTGAGATGCGATTCCCACAAACAATACAAAGGATGGGCCACCTCACTGACCCTCAAGCTAGAAACACTCACTCTAATAGAGCTGACACGATCCTCTAGTCTATTCTACATAACAGTCATATCTGTTCTACACAATTTTAACTAAAAGTTCTGAAACGTATAATTGGCATATACATTACTCTTACTGAATTTCAACGTGGGCGAGGATGTTGGACATTTAATCAAAGCCTATTGGATGATAACTTGTTTTTAACTAGGACAGAGGAATTTATAACTGACTTTTTCCGACATAACATAGGTACAGCAAATCCCCTTATTGTATGGGACACTTTTAAATGTGCCTTTAGAGGCCATGCAATTCAGTACTCATCTCAAAAACAAAAGCAATTTAGGTAAAAAATAGTCCATACTAACAAAGGAAATAGAAGGTCTAACAGAACAGATAGATAGCAATAAAAACTGTAACAAAGAGGCTCAGAATAAATTAGAGGAAAAACAAAAAGAAATGGAGAAACTTATTCAAGAAAGATCAAGTGTAATATATTATAAAAATAAAGCAAACTGGATGGAATATGGGGAAAAATGCACCAAATTATTTTTTTATCTTCAACATAGAAATGCTACCAAAAATAATTTACTGAAACTGGTTACAAATGACGGAGTCACCCATGATTCAACAAATTATATTTAGAAGGAGGAAGTAAAGTACTTCTCCTCTAACTGAAGCTAATTGTAGGGATTTTTTTTCTATTGATAATGTAAAATTAACAGCCATACAGAAAGACTCATGTGAAGGTGAAATTACAAAGGAGGAACATCTGGATGCAATTAATGACTTTAAGTCCGGGAAAACTCCAGGGTTGGATGGCATACCAGTCGAGGTATAACAAACCTTTTTTGAAATACTCAGAGGACCGTTATTAGCATGTTTTAACCACTCCTATGTAAATGGAAGATTATCAGACACTCAAGAAGAAGGTCTGATTTCATTATTACTGAAACAGGATACAAGTGGGAAATATAAAGATCCAGTCCATTAAAAAAATTGGAGGCCCCTTACACGTCAGTGTTGTGATGCAAAAATTCTAGCAAAATGTATAGCGCATAGAATTAAAAAGGTATTGTCGGACATTATTCATTCTAATCAGACAGGTTTTGTACATGGACGATACATTGGATATAATATAAGGCAAGTACTGGAAACAATAGAACACTATGAAATAATCTGGGAAACCAGGCCTGCTATTCATAGCAGACTTTGAAAAGGCATTTGATAAAGTACGACTGGTGTTTATATATAAATGCCTGGAGCATTTCAATTTTGGAGAATCTCTTATAAAATGTGTTAAAATCATTTATAGTAACCCTAGGTGTAAAATAGTGTCACGCCCTGATCTAGAGAACTCTTGTTGGTTGGGTCAGGGTGTGAGTTTCAGTTTAGATCTATGTGATTGTATATCTATGTATAGATCTAGTTTTATATTTCTATGTTTGGCCGGGTGTGATTCCCAATCAGAGGCAGCTGTCGCTCGTTGTCTCTGATTGAGGATCATACTTAGGTAGCCTGGTTGCCTACCTTAGTTGTGGGATCTTGTTTGTGTTCCTGTTAGGCTTGTTGTGTGTATAGCCCATAGGAATTCACGGTTTCTTGTTATTTTGTCAAGTGTTTATTCGTCTTAATAAACATGTACGCATACCACGCTGCACCTTGGTCTGACCCGTCTCTCAACGATCGTGACAGAAGATCCCACCAAACAAGGACCAAACAAGCGTACCCAGGAGGAGCAGAAATCATGGACTTGGGAGGAGATATTAAATGGTAAGGGATCATGGACATGGGAAGAGATCCAGGCTGGGATGGATCACCTTCCTTGGGAGGAGAAACGGCAACTTAAAAGGACTCGGTCACGAAGAAAGCCCGAGAAGCAGCCCCAATAAAAAAAATTGGGGGGGCACACGGGGTGGACGACGAGGCAGCAGGAGGCCGTGAAAGGGCTGACTGTAGAGGAGGAGGCCGCTATTTTAGAGGTCCTCCAAGACCTGCGGATCAGCAGTTTAAGAGAGGAGGCCACCACGTTACGGGGGCTGATGGCGAGGTTAGAGCAGGAGAGCTCCCTTCAAGAGGAGGCGCTGCAGGAGGCCCGTAGGGAGAAGGAAGTAGTGGATGCACAGAGAGAGGAGCTGGTCAGGCAACAAAAGGAGCGTGTGTTCATTGAGGAACCAAGGTATGCAGAGATACGCACTGTGTCGCCAGTGCGCATTCACAGCCCAGTGCGTCCTGTGCCAGCGCCCCGCACGTGCCGTGCGAAAATGGGCATCCAGCCAGGACGAGTTGTGCCAGCTGTACACTCCAGACCTCCAGTACGTCTCCACGGTCCAGTATATCCTGCTCAGGTTCTACGCACTGTGTCATCAGTGCGCCTCCCCAGCCTGGTACGGCCCGTACCTGCTCCTCGCACCAGACCAGTGGTGCGTGTCCCCAGCCCGGTACGGCTGGTGCCAGAGCAGTCCGCTCCACCGGTGCCCAGTCCAGCGCCGGTCAGCTGCTCCACTCCAGTGCCACAGCAGTCCGCTCCACCGGGGCCCAATCCAGCTCTGGTCAGCTGCTCCAGTCCAGAGCCAGAGCAGTCCGCTCCTCCGGGGTCCAGTTCAGCTCCGGTCAGCGGCTCCACTCCAGTGCCAGAGCAATCCGCTCTACCGATGCCTAGTCCATCCCCGGTCAGCTGCTCCAGTCCAGAGCCAGAGTAGTCCGCTCCTCCGGGGTCCAGTTCAGCTCCGGTCAGCGGCTCCACTCCAGTGCCAGAGCAATCCGCTCTACCGATGCCTAGTCCATCCCCGGTCAGCTGCTCCAGTCCAGAGCCAGAGCAGTCCGCTCCACCGGGGTTCAGCTCCGGCCAGCGGATCCACTCCAGAACCAGACGTCAACCCCTCTCCAGGGTCGGGGCCTCCCACACCAGGGTCCAGACAGGGCTTGGTGCTTCGCGGGGGGATTGCCGGTCCAGGCCCAGATGTCGGCCCCTCGCCAGGTTCGGGGCCTCCCACACCAGAGTCCAGACAGGGCTTGGTGCATCGTGGGAGGAAGGAGAGGGGAAGCATCACGCCGAGGTCCAGACCAGGGGTGCAACGGGGAGGCAGAGAGGGAGAGGTCGTCACGCCGGAGCCGGAGCTGCCTCCGAGGCTGAATGGCCACCCGGACCCTCCCCTAATGAGTCAGGTTGGTGCGGCCGGAGTACGCACCTTTGGGGGGGGGGGGGGGGTTACTGTCACGCCCTGATCTAGAGAACTCTTGTTGGTTGGGTCAGGGTGTGAGTTTCAGTTGAGATCTATGTGATTGTATATCTATGTTTAGATCTAGTTTTATATTTCTATGTTTGGCCGGGTGTGATTCCCAATCAGAGGCAGCTGTCGCTCGTTGTCTCTGATTGGGGATCATACTTAGGTAGCCTGGTTGCCTACCTTAGTTGTGGGATCTTGTTTGTGTTCCTGTTAGGCTTGTTGTGTGTGTATAGCCCATAGGACTTCACGTTTTCGTTGTTTTGTTATTTTGTCAAGTGTTTATTCGTCTTAATAAACATGTACGCATACCACGCTGCACTTTGGTCTGACCCGTCTCTCAACGATCGTGACAAATAGTAAATAATGGCTATTTCTCCAAAAGTTTTAAACTGTCAAGAGGAGTAAAACAAGGTTGTCCACTATCGGCATATCTATTTATTATGGCCATCGAAATGTTAGCTATTAAAATCAGAACCAACAATAATATCAAGGGATTAGAAATCTAGGGCTTAAAAACAAAGGTGTCATTGTACGCTGATGATTCATGTTCTCTTTTAAATCCACAACTTGAATCCCTCCACAGCCTCATAGAGGATCTAGATACATTTTCTAACCTCTCTGGATTACAACCAAATTATGATAAATGTCCTATATTATGTATTGGATCACTAAAAACTAAAATTTGTACATTACCATGTAGTTTACCAATAAAATGGTGATGTGGATATATTCGGAATACATATCCCAAATTAAATAAATGATCTCACTCCAATACATTTTAATAGAAAGTTAGCAAAAATAGATAAGATCTTGCTACCAGGGAAAGGTAAATACCTGTATATTTGTGGAAAAAATCACCCTGATTAACTCTTTAGTATTATCCCAGTTTACCTATTTGCTTATGGTATTGCCTACGCCTAACGAAAAGTTGTTTTATTTATATGAGAAAAAAGATTCCATTTTATTTGGAACAGCAAGCCAGACAAAATTAAACGGGCCTATTTATATAATGAATATGAATTCGGAGGACAGAAATTATTAAATATTAAAGCATTAGACCTATCACTAAAAGCTTCAGTCATACAAAAGTTATACTTAAATCCGAACTGGTTCTCTAGCAAATTAGTAAGATTGTCTCACCCAATGTTCAAGAATGGCCTTTATCCCTTTATTCAGATTACAACCTCTCACTTTCAGTTATTTGAAAAGGAAATAATCTCCCAAATATCACTATTTCTAAAACAAGCCATAGAAAGTTCAATTTAATCCTCCAGAAACGACAGAACAAATAATGCAACAAATATTGTGGTTAAACTCAAATATACTAATTGATAAAAAACCATTATATTTTGAATTCTTAAAAAAAAAAAAGTTTAATCTTCGTAAATGATATCATAGGTAGGACTGGTGGAGTTATGTCGCACATGCAGCTAACAAAAACATATGGAAATGTCTGCTCTACTCCAAATTACAACCAAATAATTGCAGCATTACCGCAAAAATGGAAGAGGAAAGTGGAAGGGGGAAAAAGTAAGGAACTTGTCTGTCTGCCCTGCATTAAAGAACATAATCGGTTAAAGAAAATTGTGATAAATAAAAAAGTATACCAGTTTCATTTAAGGACCAAAGGATTGACAGCCGTCCCATATAGATTGCAAATAGTTGGGAAGAGATTTTTGACGTACTGATTCCATGGCATAGTGTTTATGAACTGATATGCAAAACGACGCCGGATTCAAAACTTAGAATTTTTCAATTAAAATTATTATACAAAATTCTTGCTACCAATAGAATGTTATTTATATGGGGGTCAGCTCTGCAGATTTTGCTGCGAAGAGACAGAATCATTAGATCATTTGTTTTGGTAATGTCCATTTGTAGCTTGTTTTTGGTCACATGTCCAGGAATGGCTGAAGGATTGCAATATTTACCTGGAGCTAACCCTGCAGATAGCACTACTGGGTGATATGAAAAGTCATAGTCAATTGATCAATAATATAAGAATACTTTTAGCAAAAAATGTTTATTTTCAATGTACAATCTGTAGAAAAAATGAGAATAGAAGGGTTCAGAACTTTTGTGAAACATCACAGTACAGTTGAAAAATATATGGCAAATAGAAATCCAATATGGATGGTGTTAAGAGATAGATGGGAGGTGTTGAATGGAGCTGAAGGATGGGACTAATAACAACTAACAACAACTAATAACAACAAGATAACTAATGTAAAGCATACTGTGTCCATAATAAGTATATAGGTTATAGGTTGAGAGCTTTTGTGAAAGAGCACAGATTGAAAAATATGGCATATAGAAGCAAACCGGATGGACATCATGAAAATGATCGGAGAGGTTGAGGGTAGAGGAAGTTCAGGAGTAAAAACAAACAAAATATAATTATTGTAAAATTGACTATATATTATGTACAGTGAGGGAAAAAAGTATTTGATCAACTGCTGATTTTGTAAGTTTGCCCACTGACAAAGACATGATCAGTCTATAATTTTAATGGTAGGTTTATTTGAACAGTGAGAGACAGAATAACAACAAAAAAATCCAGAAAAACGCATGTCAAAAATGTTATAAATTGATTTGCATTTTAATGAGGGAAATAAGTATTTGACCCCTCTGCAAATCATGACTTAGTACATGGTGGCAAAACCCTTTTTGGCAATCACAGAGGTTAGACGTTTCTTGTAGTTGGCCACCAGGTTTGCACACATCTCAGGAGGGATTTTGTCCCACTCCTCTATGCAGATCTTCTCCAAGTCATTAAGGTTTCGAGGCTGACGTTTGGCAACTCGAACCTTCAGCTCCCTCCACAGATTTTCTATGGGATTAAGGTCTGGAGACTGGCTAGTCCACTCCAGGACCTTAATGTGCTTCTTCTTGAGCCACTCCTTTGTTGCCTTGGCCATGTGTTTTGAGTCATTGTCATGCTGGAATACCCATCCACGACCCATTTTCAATGCCCTGGCTGAGGGAAGGAGGTTCTCACCCAAGATATGACGGTACATGGCGCCATCCATCATCCCTTTGATGCGGTGAAGTTGTCCTGTCCCCTTAGCAGAAAAACACCCCCAAAGCATAATGTTTCCTCCTCCATGTTTGACGGTGGGGATGGTGTTATTGGGGTCATAGGCAGCATTCCTCCTCCTCCAAACACGGCGAGTTGAGTTGATGCCAAAGAGCTCGATTTTGGTCTCATCTGACCACAACACTTTCACCCAGTTCTCCTCTGAATCATTCAGATGTTCATTGGCAAACTTCAGACGGCCCTGTATATGTGCTTTCTTGAGCAGGGGGACCTTGCGGGCGCTGCAGGATTTCAGTCCTTCACGGCGTAGTGTGTTACCAATTGTTTTCTTGGTGACTATGGTCCCAGCTGCCTTGAGATCATTGACAAGATCCTCCCGTGTAGTTCTGGGCTGATTCCTCACCATTCTCATGATCATTGCAACTCCACAAGGTGAGATCTTGCATGGAGATTGACAGTTATTTTGTGTTTCTTCCATTTGCGAATAATCGCACCAACTGTTGTCACCTTCTCACCAAGCTGCTTGGCGATGGTCTTGTAGCCAATTCCAGCCTTGTGTAGGTCTACAATCTTGTCCCTGACATCCTTGGAGAGCTCTTTGGTCTCTGATTGATTGCTTCTGTGGACAGGTGTCTTTTATACAGGTAACAAGCTGAGATTAGGAGCACTCCCTTTAAGAGTGTGCTCCTAATCTCAGCTCGTTACCTGTATAAAAGACACCTGGTAGCCAGAAATCTTTCTGATTGAGAGGGGGTCAAATACTTATTTCCCTCATTAAAATGCAAATCAATTTATAACATTTTTGACATGCGTTTTTCTGGATTTGTTTGTTGTTATTCTGTCTCTCACTGTTCAAACAAACCTACCATAAAAATTATAGACTGATCATTTCTTTGTCAGTGGGCAAACGTACAAAATCAGCAGGGGATCAAATACTTTTTTTCCTCACTGTATAAGCTGGAAGGAGAGGCCTAAGCATTGTTTTTCACTAGTTTACTCCAATTAGGGAAGGGGTGGTGGATAAGAGCGTCTGCCAAATGTAAATTTGGTGGGGTTGGAAAGTAATAAAGGGAAATATTGTCACGTCCTGGCTCTGGGGACTCTTTAATGTTGAGCCAGAGTGTGTAGGTTTATTGTTTAGTTTTCTATGTGTTTCATTCTAGATCGTTTATTTCTATGTTGGCCAGGGTGGTTCCCAATCAGAGACAGCTGTAGCTCGTTGTCTCTGATTGGGGACCATACTTAGGCAGCGTTTTGGCATGTATGTTTTGTGGGATCTTGATCCGTAAGGTTTGTTGTTTAACCTAGGACTTCACGTATCGTTTGTTTTGTTGTTTTGGTTCGTGTTGTACATTTAATAAAGTATGTACGCCTATCACGCTGCGCCTTGGTCCGCTTCATCTAACGACGATCGTGACAAATATATTTTTTAAAAGGATAGGTATATACACTGTCAGAAGGCGTGGATGTGGTGTAGGAATCAATCGCAGGACACAGAGGCTTAGTCCAAAAGTCTTTAGTAAAGACAAAATGACACGGCTACAAAACAGAGCCGGAGGCACGAGAAAATTACGCACACTGCGTAAACGAGCTAAATGCAACAAACGCGCACAACAAGTGCGGACTCTCTATAAACAAAACAAATAGAGAAAAATGTACTGACTGCTCCAGCTGACAATAGAACAACTACACACAAACACATGACAGAAACAACGAGAACTTAAAGGACACATAATCAATACTAAACGAGAACAGGTGTACCAAACAGACCAAACCAAACAAACATCGAAAAAAAAGAACGGTGGCAGCTAGTACTCCGGAGACGACGACCGCCGAAGCCTGCCCGAACAAGGAGAAGGAGCAGCTTCGGCCGAAACCGTGACATACACTACCGTTCAAAAGTTTGGGGTCACTTAGAAATGTCCTTGTTTTTGAAAGAAAAGCAATTTTTTTGTCCATGAAAATAACATCAAATTGATCAGAAATACAGTGTAGACATTGATAATGTTGTAAATGGCTATTGTAGCTGGAAACGGCTGATTTTTTTATGGAATATCTACATAGGCGTACATATGCCCATTATCAGCAACCATCAGTCCTGTGTTCCAATGGCACGTTGTGTTTGCTAATCCAAGTTTATCATTTTAAAAGGCTAATTGATCATTAGAAAACCCTTTTGCGATTATTACATTTACATTTACATGGGGGGGGGGGGGGGTTGGAGTAAAGGGGGGAGGGGGTAGAAGGATTACTTTATCCTATCCCAGCACCATTGGGGTGCCAGAGCAGCGAACAGTTTTGACTGGGCTGAGCGGGAACTGTGCTTCCGCAGAGGTAGGGAGGCCAGAGGTGGATGAACGCAATGCCCTCGTTTGGGTGTAGGGACTGATCAGAGCCTGAAGGTAAGGAGGTGCCGTTCCCCTCACAGCTCCGTAGGCAAGCACCATGGTCTTGTAGCAGATGCGAGCTTCAACTGGAAGCCAGTGGAGTGTGCGGAGTAGCGGGGTGACGTGAGAGAACTTGGGAAGGTTGAACACCAGACGGACTGCGGCATTCTGGATGAGTTGTATGGGTTTAATGGCACAGGCAGGGAGCCCAGCCAACAGCGAGTTGCAGTTATCCAGACGGGAGATGACAAGTGTCTGGATTAGGACCTGTGCCGCTTACTGTGTGAGGCAGGGTCGTACTCCGAATGTTGTAGAGCATGAACCTACAGGATCGGGTCACCGCCTTGATGTTAGCGGAGAACGACAGGGTGTTGTCCAGGGTCACGCCAAGGCTCTTCGCACTCTGGGAGGAGGACACAACGGAGTTGTCAACCGTGATGGCGAGATCATGGAACGGGCAGTCCTTCCCCGGGAGGAAGAGCAGCTCCGTCTTGCCGAGGTTCAGCTTGAGGTGGTGATCCGTCATCCATACTGATATGTCTGCCAGACATGCAGAGATGCGATTCGCCACCTGGTTATCAGAAGGGGGAAAGGAGAAGATTAGTTGTGTGTCGTCAGCGTAGCAATGATAGGAGAGGCCATGTGAGGATATGACAGAGCCAAGTGACTTGGTGTATAGCGAGAATAGGAGAGGGCCTAGAACTGAGCCCTGGGGGACACCAGTGGTGAGAGCACGTGGTGCGGAGACAGCTTCTCGCCACGCCACTTGGTAGGAGCGACCGGTCAGGTAGGACGCAATCCAAGAGTGAGCCGCGCCGGAGATGCCCAGCTCGGAGAGGGTGGAGAGGAGTATCTGATGGTTCACAGTATCAAAGGCAGCAGACAGGTCTAGAAGGACAAGAGCAGAGGAGAGAGAGTTAGCTTTAGCAGTGCGGAGAGCCTCTGTGACACAGAGAAGAGCAGTCCCAGTTGAATGACCAGTCTTGAAACCTGACTGGTTTGGATCAAGAAGGTCATTCTGAGAGAGATAGCAAGAGAGTTGGCTAAAGACGGCACGCTCAATAGTTTTGGAGAGAAAAGAAAGAAGGGATACTGGTCTGTAGTTGTTGATATCGGAGGGATCGAGTGTTGGTTTTTTGAGAAGGGGTGCAACTCTCGCTCTCTTGAAGACGGAAGGGACATAGCCAGCGGTCAAGGATGAGTTGATCAGCGAGGTGAGGTAAGGGAGAAGGTCACCGGAGATGGTCTGGAGAAGAGAGGAGGGGATAGGGTCAAGCGGGCAGGTTGTTGGGCGGCCTGCCGTCACAAGTCGCAAGATTTTATCTGGAGAGAGAGGAGAGAAAGAAGTCAAAGCATAGGGTAGGGCAGTGTGAGCAGGACCAGCAGTGTCATTTGACTTAACAAACAAGGATCGGATGTCGTCAACCTTCTTTTCAAAATGGTTGACGAAGTCATCCACAGAGAGGGAGGAGGGGGGGGGGGATTCAGCAGGGAGGAGAATGTGGCAAAGAGCTTCTTAGGGTTAGAGGCGGATGCTTGGAATTTAGAGTGGTAGAAAGTGGCCTTAGCAGCAGAAACAGATGAAGAAAATGTAGAGAGGAGGGAGTGAAAAGATGCCAGGTCTGCAGGGAGTCTAGTTTTCTTCCATTTCCGCTCAGCTGCCCGGAGCTCTGTTCTGTGAGCTCGCAATGAGTCATCAAGCCACGGAGCTGGAGGGGAGGACCGAGCCGGCCGGGAGGATAGGGGACATAGAGAGTCAAAGGATGCAGAAAGGGAGGAGAGGAGGGTTGAGGAGGCAGAATCAGGAGATTGGAGGGAGAAGGATTGAGCAGAGGGAAGAGATGATAGGATGGAAGAGGAGAGAGTAGCGGGAGAGAGAGAGCGAAGGTTGCGACGGCGCATTACCATCTGTGTAGGGGCAGAGTGAGTAGTGTTGGAGGAGAGGGAGAGAGAAAAGGATACAAAGTAGTGGTCGGAGACTTGGAGGGGAGTTGCAGTGAGATTAGTAGAAGAACAGCATCTAGTAAAGATGAGGTCAAGCGTATTGCCTGCCTTGTGAGTAGGGGGGGACGGTGAGAGGGTGAGGTCAAAAGAGGAGAGGAGTGGAAAGAAGGAGGCAGAGAGAAATGAGTCAAATGTAGACGTAGGGAGGTTGAAATCCCCCAGAACTGTGAGGGGTGAGCCATCCTCAGGAAAGGAACTTATCAAGGCGTCAAGCTCATTGATGAACTCTCCAAGGGAACCTGGAGGGCGATAGATGACAAGGATATTAAGCTTAAATGGGCTAGTGACTGTGACAGCATGGAATTCAAATGAGGAGATAGACAGATGGGTCAGGGGAAAAATTGAGAATGTCCACTTGGGAGAGATGAGGATTCCTGTGCCACCACCCCGCTGACCAGATGCTCTCGGGGTATGCGAGAACACATGGTCAGACGAGGAGAGAGCAGCAGGAGTAGCAGTGTTTTCAGTGGTAATCCATGTTTCCGTCAGCGCCACGAAGTCGAGGGACTGGAGGGTAGCATAGGCTGGGATGAAGTCTGCCTTGTTGGCAGCAGAACGGCAGTTCCAGAGGCTGCCTGAGACCTGGAACTCCACGTGGGTCATGCGTGCAGGGACCACCAGGTTAGAGAGGCAGCAGCCACGCGGTGTGAGGCGTTTGTGTAGCCTGTGCGGAGAGGAGAGAACAGGGATAGGCAGAGGCATAGTTGACAGGCTGCAGCAGATGGCTACAATAATGCAGAGGAGATCGGAATAAAATGAACTAAACATCTGGGAAAGGAGAGAGCGGGGCCTCCCTCACCACAACTCCCAAATATAACTCTCCCAACTTCCACCTCAGAAACTATAATTGTTGTAAACTACAGCGGTTCAATGTTTTCTAGGAATAGACTAACCTAGTTAATTCAGCTAGCTAACTAGGTGCAGTATTATTCCGTGAAAAACGTCCGGGCACCTCGTCATAAGACGCCACAGCCAGCTAGCATGCCGGTCTCCAGCAGCAGGGTTTAGCGCAAATACTCAGCCACAACAACCACCAGTGTATCAACACACAAGCAGATCGTTCGTGTCCGTGTCTAACGTTGTGGGTTAGTCCCGACAGCTTGAGCGAGTCCGTCGTCAACTTATTCAGCCAGTTAGTTAGCTAGAATAGTTAGCAAACTAGCTAGCCATTGCTTTCAGACAAAGAAGAACCCCTCCTTTCACGGCACGAACACACAGAGAGAGCCAAACTAACGTTAACTAGTCACCCATGTCCCGAATTCCTTGAGCGACTCGGGCTATCAATATGTAAAAAACAAAACACAAGTGTAGGTTATGACTTACCCCTAGCAGCTACTGTTAGCTAGCCAAGTGCAAAGCTAGCCACTGAATTGACTCAGCCAGTTCGCGTCTGTTCGCTCGGTCGTTCCAGCTATTGTTTACAAGTAGCTATCCAGGTTGCAACAAGCTTGCTAATTTTCAAGCACAGTAGCCACTTGCTACCTAACGTTAACGGTTCAGACAATGAGGTTAGAAAACAGCTGAATGGTAGGCAGTTATTGTATGTAATTATTGTAGGCAGCCAGCTGGCGTAATTACAGGCACTCTCAGGCGTGAAACAACTATACCGTTGCTAATAGCTACTCGCCAGCTAGTCCAGGTGGTGAGTTAGCTAGCTAGCTAGCTTCGTGCTACACCCGGCACCGCCGAATACAATACTAACCTACAATAATTACATACAACAACTACCTACAACAACCCACGATACCTACCTACAATACCTAACTACAATCTAAATACATAGTTTAAGCCTTACTCGACAAAGCCCAAGCTATGCATAAAGCCAAACTTACCCGGCGCCAAGCTTACTCGACGACCTGGGTAAAGTGGGACAGAAGATTAAACATCTGGTGTGTTATGTTATTACAGTTGAAAACTGTTGTGCTGATTTAAAGAAGCAATAAAACTGGCCTTCTTGAGACTAGTTGAGTATCTGTAGCATCAGCAATTGTAGGTTCGATTAGAGGATTCTTTAAGCAATGGCTTTTTTCTGGCCACTCTTCCGTAAAGCCCAGCTCTGTGGAGTGTACGGCTTAACGTGGTCCTATGGACAGATACTCCAATCTCTGCTGTGGAGCTTTGCAGCTCCTTCAGGGTTATCTTTGGTCTCTTTGTTGCCTCTCTGATTAATGCCCTTCTTGCCTGGTCTGTGAGTTTTGGTGGGCGGCCCTCTCTTGGCAGGTTTGTTGTGGTGCCATATTATTGAATTTTTTAATAATGGATTCAATGGTGCTCTGTGGGATGTTCAAAGTTTCTGATATTTTTTTATAACCCAACCCTGATCTGTACTTCTCCACAACTTTGTCCCTGACCTGTTTGGAGAGCGCCTTGGTCTTCATGGTGCCGCTTGCTTGGTGGTGCCCCTTCCTTAGTGGTGTTGCAGTCTCTGGGACCTTTCAGAACAGGTGTATATATACTGAAATCATGTGACAGATCATGTGACACTTAGATTGCACACAGGTGGACTTTATTTAACTAATTATGTGACTTCTGAAGGTAATTGGTTGCACCAGATCTTATTTAGGGTATTCATAGCAAAGGGGGTGAATACATATGCACGCACCACTTTTCCGTTATTTATTTTTGAGAATTTTTGAAACAAAACATTTTTTTCATTTCACTTCACCAATTTTGACTATTTTGTTTATGTCCATTACATGAAATCCAAATAAAAATCCATTTAAATTACAGGTTGTAATGCAACAAAACAGGAAAAAACGCCAAGGGGGCTGAATACTTTTGCAAAGCACTGTATGTGTATATGTATATATATATATATATATATATTTATTATTATTATTATATATGTATATTTATATTATTATTATATTATTATATATACAGTGGGGAGAACAAGTATTTGATACACTGCCGATTTTGCAGGTTTTCCTACTTACAAAGCATGTAGAGGTCTGTAATTTTTATCATAGGTACACTTCAACTGTGAGAGACGGAATCTAAAACAAAAATCCAGAATATCACATTGTATGATTTTTAAGTAATTAATTTGCATTTTATTGCATGACATAAGTATTTGATACATCAGAAAAGCAGAACTTAATAATTGGTACAGAAACCTTTGTTTGCAATTACAGAGATCATACGTTTCCTGTAGGTCTTGACCAGGTTTGCACACACTGCAGCGGGGATTTTGGCCTACTCCTCCATACAGACCTTCTCCAGATCCTTCAGGTTTCGGGGCTGTCGCTGGGCAATACGGACTTTCAGCTCCCTCCAAAGATTTTCTATTGGGTTCAGGTCTGGAGACTGGCTAGGCCACTCCAGGACCTTGAGATGCTTCTTACGGAGCCACTCCTTAGTTGCCCTGGCTGTGTGTTTCGGGTCGTTGTCATGCTGGAAGACCCAGCCACGACCCATCTTCAATGCTCTTACTGAGGGAAGAAGGTTGTTGGCCAAGATCTCGCGATACATGGCCCTATCCATCCTCCCCTCAATACGGTGCAGTCGTCGTGTCCCCTTTGCAGAAAAGCATCCCCAAAGAATGATGTTTCCACCTCCATGCTTCACGGTTGGGATGGTGTTCTTGGGGTTGTACTCATCCTTCTTCTTCCTCCAAACACGGCGAGTGGAGTTTAGACCAAAAAGCTCTATTTTTGTCTCATCAGACCACATGATCTTCTCCCATTCCTCCTCTGGATCATCCAGATGGTCATTGGCAAACTTCAGACGGGCCTGGACATGGGCTGGCTTAAGCTGGGGGACCTTGCGTGCGCTGCAGGATTTTAATCCATGACGGCATAGTGTGTTACTAATGGTTTTCTTTGAGACTGTGGTCCCAGCTCTCTTCAGGTCATTGACCAGGTCCTGCCGTGTAGTTCTGGTCTGATCCCTCACCTTCCTCATGATCATTGATGCCCCACGAGGATGGAGCCCCAGACCGAGGGTGATTGACCGTCATCTTGAACTTCTTCCATTTTCTAATAATTGCGGCAACAGTTGTTGCCTTCTCACCAAGCTGCTTGCCTATTGTCCTGTAGCCCATCCCAGCCTTGTGCAGGTCTACAATTTTATCCCTGATGTCCTTACACAGCTATCTGGTCTTGGCCATTGTGGAGAGGTTGGAGTCTGTTTGATTGAGTGTGTGGACAGGTGTCTTTTATACAGGTAACGAGTTCAAACAGGTGCAGTTAATACAGGTAATGAGTGGAGAACAGGAGGGCTTCTTAAAGAAAAACTAACAGGTCTGTGAGAGCCGGAATTCTTACTGGTTGGTAGGTGATCAAATACTTATGTCATGCAATAAAATGCAAATTAATTACTTAAAAATCATACAATGTGATTTTCTGGATTTTTGTGTTAGATTCCGTCTCTCAAAGTGTACCTATGATAAAAAATTACAGACCTCTACATGCTTTGTAAGTAGGAAAACCTGCAAAATCGGCAGTGTATCAAATACTTCTTCTCCCCACTGTATATATATATATATATATATATTTACATTTACATTTACATTTTAGTCATTTAGCAGACGCTCTTATCCAGAGCGACTTACAGGAGCATATATATATATATATATATATATATTTGCGAGAGAAAAAAACATATGGGGGATTGGAAGTGATCCAGACAATTACATTGATGGAAGTTACAATCTATCTGCAATATTAAAGCTGCTCTACCCCCCCAAAAAAGACCAAATCATTATATTAAAAATAAAATAAAAAAGTTCTGAAACGTTTCACCCAACTGAACAGACCCCAGGTTCTCACTGTAGGCCTAAACTTCTGTTATGCTGTCTACCACCATATCAGCGTGATGAGGGAAGGAGATGAGGAAGGGACAAGGAGGCGTGTGATACATAGTGTTGGGACGGGGCATCTCGCTGGAGAAATGGTGGAGTGAGGGATTCGCGTGTCTGCCTGTCATTATAAAGACACCAGAGAAGTGCTCGCAAAAAATGCTCGCGATGGGGTTTCTGGATTGTATTTTACCTGCTCTGAGGCTGTACCTGCTTGGGTTGAGAGTTCTAATTAACCAATTGCTCTGCCGTCCCTTCACGTTGCCAGGTTAGTGTAAAACTAGGCTAATTAGCCAGTTTCGCTACGAATAAGAGCAGCTGCAGGCTATGTGATGATAGAGCTGCTGTTCACCCCAGCTAGAACATAGACTGACTTTGTTAAATATTGCTTTGCCGGTCATTTCTAACCGTTTGAAGTGAACACAAAACAGAAGTTTAGCAGACAGTCTCAGTTGCCCTCGTTTCCTCATCAGCTCCTCCATATAAACAGCGCAGTCACGAGGGTTATCCCAGCGCGCTACTTGCGCAGCCCCTCATCAGCCGGCGCAGGCTATGTTAGAGCTGGTCTGGAACTAAAGCCTGCACACCATCGGTGTCTACTGGACCAGGAGGGAAGAATATTGTAAAGGGAATGGTTAGGCCTGTTAGTTAAGGCCTGTCACACACATACTAAACTATGTCAAAAGTGTTGTAAACTACTGCCCAACCATAGAATTAGAATTATTCATTGTTCACTCATTCTAATTATATTTACATCATTTAGCAGACGCTCTTATCTTATATGATCTCAAAGCGCGTGCGTGCGTATGTACTTACACACACACACCTCACAGTTATGAGCTGAGGGGGAGGGACAGGAGGATGTCAGTCATGTTATAAACAATACGTCCCATAAACATCATGACATTTACCAATAACCTGCTCACCACCACATATTTCTCCTTTGATGTTGGCATGATAATTGCTACAGTAGAAACATACTGTCCAGCTGGAAAATAATACACTACATCCAGCTACATGTCATAAACATGTAAACATCATAAACTGCATGGCCATGTCCGGAAGGGCACTTTTCCTGGCCTAATAGGGTAATATTTGTAACATGTTTATTACTCCATTCCATTCTTAATTTGATTAATTTCCTTTCTCCAGAGCTGGCCTTACAACATGGCAGAGTTGCTATAGTGACAGGAGGAGCCAGGGGAATTGGCTATGAGACCGCAAGACACATGGCCAGCCTCGGGGCACACGTTATCATAGGTAGGCCTACATAAAGACATCATACTGTACACCATAGGCCTACCAATGTGAATGTGTTATAGGCCTACCTGTCATAGTTCAGGTTCTGAGTGTGTTCTGCCGTCCAACAGCACCATGTAATGATTAATATACTGAGTTAATATAATATTTTAATTATATGTTTAATACCCACAGCCAGAAATATTTATTAGGTAAATTATTTCCTCAGGGCAGGTTTTTAATAATCTGTTCAGATAGGCAGCTTTATCCTGGAGTGTGTGAGGGCAGTTGTGTGTTATGGAATTTAGCAATGTGTGCATATAGAACTGTGTTTGTGTATCTGTCTGTGGGTGTGCATTTGGGTATGCGTCTCTCTCTCTCACTCTGAGTGTTTACTGGGTGTGTTTACTTAGGAGATTAAATATATCAGTCTCCTCTCTTTTCCTCCCCTCCTCTTCTCCCTTCTCTCTCTCTCTCTAGCTGGACAGAATGAGCTGGAGGGTGTGTCTGCTGTGAAGAAGATTTGTGAGGAGAACAGAGAGGCCAAAGGTAACACACACAGTCCACACAGTCCTGTTTGGTTTTGTGCCTCCATGGCTCTTGATATTACTGATTGGAGTGTGAGTGAACACGCCTTTTTCCAGGTAGAAATAAGCTCCTAGTTAAAAAGCAGAATGACTGCAAGAACTGGAGCTGTGCACATCTGCTCTAGTGCGTCACGTCAGTTAGAAGTAGAGAGGGCGTCATTGAAGTTTTCCTGTCTGGAACTGTTGCAGGATCGATTTCTCTTCGTTAAGAGTAAGAGGTATAGCGTTGAGGGGTGTTAGGGAGTGGGGGCGGGGGCGGGGGCGGGGGAGGGCAGCATGACAGTGCTCTGAATGACGGGGGTGAGTTGGGAGAGGAAGGAAGTGGGGGGAGGTGAGGGTCATGTAGCTCTGTCCTCTGAATGACAATGTGCCGATGGGGCGATGAGTTGTTGGTAGGGAGGGGTGCGTGTGAGCGTGTGTCTGAATGACAATGTAATGGAAGGTTCATTAGTATGTGAGGCAGGTGCTTCTCACCAAATGTCCTCTGGCTCTTCGTGTGTGTGTTTGTCTGTGTGTACGGAGGAAGAAGAGTACAAAGGAGAGGAGACAGAACGTACAGTTATGAATATAACTGCTGTTCCCTGAAGGAGGGAACGAGGTCTAACATACTATGGGGAGTCAACGACCAGTCATATTCAACTGAAGAAAACTAAAATCATGCCCAACGGGCCAATGGATGCCAAGCCCGCCCTCGGGAGCCCGCCTTCCTGGGTATAATACCGGGGCTCGCATCTATTTTCTCAATTCAGTGCCGCTCTTCAGCGTGCCCAAATCCCCTGATGGTGCGGGGCCAAAATATGTTGGGCATGATTTTAGTTTTCTTCAGTTGAATATGACTGGCCGTTGACTCCCCATAGTATGTTAGACCTCGTTCCCTCCTTCAGGGAACAGTAGTTAAATTCATAACTGTACATTCCCTTTCAGTCGGTCACTCAGTATAACATACTATGCAGACATACAATCCGCCCCATGCCGGCTCAGAGGGTACCAGACTAGGAGGCCCACAACAGCCCAAGCACACACAGGTTCCACTGCTCCAAAAAGAGGTTACAGAAGCCACCTTTATCCCTAATACTTACCTGAGAAGCCTGAACTGTCCGCTGCAACTTGCCCATGCCCCCCCCCCGCTTCTCCTTCACACAAATCCAGACAGCTGATGTTCTGAAAGAGCTGCAAAATCTGGACCCCTACAAATCATCTGGGCTAGACAATCTGGACCCTTTCTTTCTAAAACTAGCCGCCGAAATTGTCGCAACCCCTATTACTAGCCTGTTCAACCTCTCTTTAGTAACGTCTGAGATCCCCAGAGATTGGAAAGCTGCCGCGGTCATCCCCCTCTTCAAAGGGGGTGACACTCTAGATCCAAACTGTTACAGACCCATATCCATCCTGCCCTGCCTTTCAAAAGTTTTTGAAAGCCAAGTCAACAAACAGATCACCGACCATTTCGAATCCCACCGTACCTTCTCCGCTATGCAATCCGGTTTCCGAGCTGGTCATGGGTGCACTTCAGCCACGCTCAAGGTCCTAAACGATATTATAACCGCGATCGATAATAGACAGTACTGTGCAGCCGTTTTCATTGACCTGGCCAAGGCTTTCGACTCTGTCAACCACCGCATTCTTATTGGCAGACTAAATAGCCTTGGTTTCTAAAATGACTGCCTCGCCTGGTTCACCAACTACTTCTCAGATAGAGTTCAATGTGTCAAATCGGAGGGCCTGTTGTCTGGACCTATGGCAGTCTCTATGGGGGTGCCACAGGGTTCAATTCTTGGGCCGACTCTTTTCTCTGTGTATATCAATGACGTCGCTCTTGCTGCTGGTGACTCTCAGATCCACCTCTACGCAGACGACACCATTTTGTATACATCTGGCCCTTCATTGGACACTGTGTTAACAAACCTCCAAACGAGCTTCAATGCCATACAACACTCCTTCAGTAGCCTCCAACTGCTCTTAAACACTAGTAAAACTAAATGCATGCTCTTCAACCGAACGCTGCTTGCACCCGCCCACCCGACTAGAATCACTACTCTCGACGGGTCTGACCTAGAGTATGTGGACAACTACAAATATCTAGGTGTCTGGTTAGACTGTAAACTCTCCTTCCAGACTCACATTAAGAATCTCCAATCCAAAGTTAAATCTAGAATCGGTTTCCTATTTCGCAACAAAGCCTCCTTCACTCATGCTGCCAAACATGCCCTCGTAAAACTGACTATCCTACCGATCCTTGACTTTGGCGATGTCATTTACAAGATAGCCTCCAACACTCTACTCAGCAAATTGGATGTAGTCTATCACAGTGCCATCCGTTTTGTCTCCAAAGCCCCATATAATACCCACCACTGTGACCTGTACGCTCTTGTTGGCTGGTCCTCACTACATATTCGTCGCCAAACCCACTGGCTCCAGGCCATCTATAAATCACTGCTAGGCAAATCCCCGCCTTATTAGGGTTAAGGGTTATCTTAGCTCATTGGTCACCATAGCAACACCCACCCGTAGTCTGCGCTCCAGCAGGTATATCTCACTGGTCATCCCCAAAGCCAACACCTCCTTTGGCCGCAATTCCTTCCAGTTCTCTGCTGCCAATGACTGGAACAAATTGCAAAAATCTCTGAAGCTGGAGACACTTATCTCCATCACTAACTTTAAGCATCAGTTGTCAGAGCACCTTACCGATCACTGCACCTGTACACAGCCCATCTGAAATTAGCCCGCCCAACTACCTCATCCCTATATTGTTATTTATTTTGCTCATTTGTACCCCAGTATCTCTATTTGCACATCATCTCTTGCACATCTATCATTCCAGTGTTAATACTAATTGTAATTATTTTGCACTATAGGCTATTTATTGCCTTACCTCCATAACTTGCTACATTTGCACACACTGTATATATATGTATTTCTGTTGTATTTTTGACTTTGTTTTGTTTTACCCCATATGTAACTCTGTGTTGTTGTTTTTATCGCACTGCTTTGCTTTATCTTGGCCAGGTCGCAGTTGTAAATGAGAACTTGTTCTCAACTGGTTTACCTGGTTAAATAAAGGTGAAATAAAAAAATAATAATAAACTGTCAGAGCCTCATGAGGCCTGAACTGTGAGAGCCACATATAGGGAACCAGAACGTACTGCAACTTGGCTATGCACATTGACACGTTTTCACTGCAGCCCATGTCCATAGACCCACCTGTTCCATGAAAAATACTTACCTTGCGAGCCTGAAATGTCAGAATTCATACAAGGAATCGCAAGTCCAAAACAACAGAACACCTGTCGTGACCTGGTAAAGTGCAAGAGCGCACTACATAGCATCGACCAGAGTCGATGAACCACAACAGCCCTAGTCTCAAACCCACAGAAACCCTGCAGTAACCTGGAAACTGTGTACTCACGCGCTGCCACGGCAGCCCAAGGCGCAAACCCACAGGTAACTATCGTACCCCTGATAAATGTGCAACCTGCGCACTAAGAACACTATGAGCCACACTGTGAGCAGTTACGTCCAAGCGATAAAACCTCACAAAGGCATGTGGGGAACCCCAACTCACTGCAGCACAGACATCACCAATCTTCATGCCCCTGAACAATGCCCAAGAAGCCTCCACACCCCTAGTGGAGTGAGCACGCACACCACTAGGCAAATGCCTTGTCCTTTGCTGACAAATGCCAGAGACATAGCCTCCGCAATCCAATGAGAAAGACCTACCCCGAGCTGGATTAGCAAAACAGACAAAAAGCTGGTCACAAACGCGGATATCCTTTGTCCTAAAGCGCACACCGGACAAAAATCGCGCACCGGACACAGGCCACGCAACCTTCATTGTGTACTGGAAGCAAACGGAGGAGGTGAGACAGGGAACAGCTCGAAAGCCAGGGACCTGTAAGACACACAGTATATATACAGTGCATTCGGAAAGTATTCAGACCCCTTCACTTTTTCCACAGTTTAATACGTTACAGCCTTATTCTAAAATGGATTTAAAAGTTTTTTCCCCTCATTAATCTACACACAATACCCCATAATGACAAAGCAAAAACAGATTTTTATACGTTTTTGCAAATGTATTAAAAATAAAAAACTGAAATATAACATTTACATAAGTATTCAGACCCTTTACTCTCTGTTCAATGAATAAATTAATCACATTTTATTATAAAGCCCTTTTTACATCTGCAGATGTCACAAAGTGCTATACAGAAACCCAGCCTAAAACCCCAAAAAGCAAGCAATGCAGATGTAGAAGCACGGTGGCTAGGAAAACTCCCTAGAAAGGCAGAAACCTAGGAAGAAACCTAGAGAGGAACCAGGCTCTGAGGGGTGGCTAGTCCCTTTCTGGCTGTGCTGGGTGGAGATTATAACAGTACATGGCCATTAAGGCCAGATTTTTCTCCAAGATGTTCAAACGTTCATAGATGACCAGCAGGGTCAAATAATAATCTCAGTGGTTGTAGAGGTTGCAACAGGTCAGTACATCAGGAGTAAATGTCACTTGGCTTTTCATAGCCAGGCATTTAGAGGTTCAAATAGCAGGTGCGGTAGAGAGAGAGAGTTGAAAACAGCAGGTCTGGGACAAGGTAGCACGTCCGGTAAACAGGTCAGGGTTCCATAGCCGCAGGCAAAAGAGTTGAAACTGGAGCAGCAGCACGACCAGGTGGACTGGGGACAGCAAGGAGTCATCAGGCCATATAGTTCTGAGACATGGTCTTAGGGCTCAGGTCCTCCGGAGGGTAGGGAGAGAGAGAGAATTAGAGGGAGCATACTTAAATTCACACAGGACACCGGATAAGACAGGAGAATAACACCAGATATAACAGACTGACCCTAGCCCCGGGCACATAGACTATTGCAGCATAGATACTGGAGGCTGAGACATGGGGGGTCGGGAGACACTGTGGCCCTGTCTGACGATATCCCTGGACAGGGCCAACCAGGCAGGATATTACCCCACCCACTTTGCCAAAACACAGCCCCCACACCACCAGAGGGATATCAACAGACTACCAACCTACTACCCTGAGACAAGCCTGAGTATAGCCCACGAAGATCTCCTCCACTACACGAGCCCGAGGGGGCAACAAACCGGACAGGAAGATCACGTCAGTGACTCAACCCACTCAAGTGACACACTCCTCCTAGGGACGGCATGGAAAGCACCAGTAAGCCAGTGACTCAGCCCCCGTAATTGGGTCAGAGGCAGAGAATCCCAATGGAGAGACGGGAAACCGGCCAGGCAGAGACAGCAAGGGTGGTTCGTCGCTCCAGTGCCTTTCCGTTCACCTTCGCAACCCTGGGCCTGACTACACTCAATCATAGGACCTACTGAAGAGATGAGTCTTCAGTAAAGACTTAACCTCTTATGGATCTGACCGTTTTTTTTCAATTTTCGCCTAAAATGACATACCCAAATCTAACTGCCTGTAGCTCAGGACCTGAAGCAAGGATATGCGTATTCTTCAAATCAAATCAAATTTTATTGGCCACATGCGCCGAATACAACAGGTGCAGACATTACAGTGAAATGCTTACTTACAGCCCTTAACCAACAGTGCATTTATTTTTAATAAAAAAGTAAAATAAAACAACAAGAAAAAGAAAATAACAGTAGGGAGGCTATATATACAGGGGGGTACCGGTGCAGAGTCAATGTGCGGGGGCACCGGTTAGTTGAGGTAGTTGAAGTAATATGTACATGTGGGTAGAGTTAAAGTGACTATGCATAAATAATTAACGGAGTAGCAGCAGCAGCGTAAAAAGATGGGGTGGGGAGTGGGGGGCAGTGCAAATAGTCCGGGTAGCCATGATTAGCTGTTCAGGAGTCTTATGGCTTGGGGGTAGAAGCTGTTGAGAAGTATTTTGGACCTAGACTTGGCACTCCGGTACCGCTTGCCGTGCGGTAGCAGAGAGAACAGTCTATGACTAGGGTGGCTGGAGTCTTTGACAATTTTGAGGGCCTTCCTGTATATAGAGGTCCTGGATGACAGGAAGATTGGCCCCAGTGATGTACTGGGCCGTACGCACTACCCTCTGTAGTGCCTTGTGGTCGGAGGCCAAGCAGTTGCCATACCAGGTGGTGATGCAACCAGTCAGGATGCTCTCGATGGTGCAGCTGTATAATTTTTTGAGGATCTGAGGACCCATGCCAAATCTTTTCAGTCTCCTGAGGGGGAATAGGCTTTGTCGTGCCCTCTTCACGACTGTCTTGGTGTGTTTGGACCATGATAGTTCGTTGGTGATGTGGACACCAAGGAACTTGAAGCTCTCAACCTGTTCCACTAAAGCCCCGTCGATGAGAATGGGGGCGTGCTCAGTCCTCTTTTTTTTCCTGTAGTCCACAATCATCTCCTTTGTCTTGGTCACGTTGAGGGAGAGGTTGTTATCCTGGCACCACACGGCCAGGTCTCTGACCTCCTCCCTATAGGCTGTCTCATCGTTGTCGGTGATCAGGCCTATCACTGTTGTGTCGTCGGCAAACTTAATGATGGTGTTGGAGTCGTGCCTGGCCATGCAGTCATGGGTGAACAGGGAGTACATGAGGGGACTGAGCACACACCCCTGAGGGGCCCCCGTGTTGAGGATCAGTATGGCAGATGTGTTGTTACCTACCCTTACCACCTGGGGGCGGCCCGTCAGGAAGTCCAGGATCCAGTTGCAGAGCGAGGTGTTTAGTCCCAAGATCCTTAACTTAGTGATGAGCTTTGAGGGCACTATGGTGTTGAATGCTGAGCTGTAGTCAATGAATAGCATTCTCACGTAGGTGTTCCTCTTGTCCAGGTGGGAAAGGGCAGTGTGGAGTGCAATAGAGATTGCATCATCTGTGGATCTGTTGGGGCGGTATGCAAATTGAAGTGGGTCTAGGGTTTCTGGGATAATGGTATTGATGTGAGCCATGACCAGCCTTTCAAAGCACTTCATGGCTACAGACGTCAGTGCTACGGGTCGGTAGTCATTAAGGCAGGTTATCTTAGTGTCCTTGGGCACGGGGACTATGGTGGTCTGCTTGAAACATGTTGGTATTACAGACTCAGTCAGGGACATGTTGAAAATGTCAGTGAAGACACTTGCCAGTTGGTCAGCACATGCTCGGAGTACACGTCCTGGTAATCCGTCTGGCCCTGCGGCCTTGTGAATGTTGACCTGCTTAAAAGTCTTACTCACATCGGCTACGGAGAGCGTGATCACATAGTCATCCGGAACAGCTGGTGCTCTCATGCATGCTTCAGTGTTGCTTGCCTCGAAGCGAGCATAGAAGTGGTTTAGCTCGTCTGGAAGTCTTGTGTCACTGGGCAGCTCGCGGCTGTGCTTCCCTTTGTAGTCTGTAATAGTTTTCAAGCCCTGCCACATCCGACGAGCGTCAGAGCCGGTGTAGAACGATTCAATCTTAGTCCTGTATTGACTCTTCTTGATACCATTTACATTTACATTTTACATTTTAGTCATTTAGCAGACGCTCTTATCCAGAGCGACTTACAGTTAGTGAATACATATTTTTTTATACTGGCCCCCCGTGGGAATCGAACCCACAACCCTGGCGTTGCAAACGCCATGCTCTATCAACTGAGCTACATCCCTGCCGGCCATTCCCTCCCCTACCCTGGACGACGCTGGGCCAATTGTGCGCCGCCCATGAGTCTCCCGGTCGCGGCCGGCTGCGACAGAGCCTGGATTCGAACCAGGATCTCTAGTGGCACAGTTAGCACTGCGATGCAGTGCCTTAGACCACTGCGCCACTCAGGAGCATTTGAAAGGAAACACTTTTAAGTTTGTGGAAATTTGAAATTAATGTAGGAGAATATAACACATTAGATCTGGTCAAAGATAATACAAACAAAAAGACATGCGTTAATTTTTTATTTTATTTTTTCATCTTTGAATTGCAAGCGAAAGGCCACAATACATACCTACACGTACGCTACGGTCACAAGACGCAGGCCTCCTTATTGTCCCTAGAATTTCTAAGCAAACAGCTGGAGGCAGGGCTTTTTCCTGTAGAGCTCGATTGCAGTTTATGCGCAATTTAGATTTTGGCCACTAGATGGCAGCAGTGTGTGTGCAAAGTTTCAGATTGATCCAGTGAAGCATTGGACTGTTTTGTATCAAGTCTGCCCAAATGTGCCGAATTGGTCAATTGATACATTTTCAAGTACATAACTATAGAGAACATACAAAAATAATATGGTAATACAAAATGTAAGTTTACACACATTCCTAGGAATGTCATACATAATAATAATAATAAATAATATGCCATTTAGCAGACGCTTTTATCCAAAGCGACTTACAGTCATGTGTGCATACATTTGATACATGATGGATCATTATCTTATACACTAACTTTCACGCATCTAGATGGCGGGGTGGGTGTGGAGCCAGAGACAGCAGGGGTTCAAACTGTAGAACCCATTTCCTAAATTTGAATATAAAAATGGATTTTATCAAACAAAACTATGCTACATTTTATCTCTGAGGGACTCTTAGCATGACAAATCAGAGCAAGATTACTGAATGTAAGTACATTATTTACCTTCAGAGGTGAATGTATCAAACCAGTTGCCGTGATATGTTTTTTGTTGTTGTGCACTCTCCTCAAACAATAGCATGGTATTTCTTCACTGTAATAGCTACTGTAAACTGGACACTGCAGTTAGATTAACAAGAATTTAAGCTTTCTGCCCATATAAGACATGTCTATGTCCTGGAAAGTTTAATGTTACTTACAACAGTCATGCTAATCACATTAGCGCACGTTAGCTCAACCGTCCCGTATACGGGACACCGATCCCGTAGAGGTTAAAGGTCGAGACCGAGTCTGCGTCTCTCACATGGATAGGCAGACCATTCCATAAAAATTGAGCTCTATAGGAGAAAGCCCTGCCTCCAGCTGTTTGCTTAGAAATTCTAGGGACGATAAGGAGGCCTGTGTCTTGTGACCGTAGCGTACGTGTAGGTATGTACGGCAGGACCAAATTGGAGAGATACAGTGGGGAAAAAAGTATTTAGTCAGCCACCAATTGTGCAAGTTCTCCCACTTAAAAAGATGAGAGAGGCCTGTAATTTTCATCATAGGTACACGTCAACTATGACAGACAAAATAAGAAAAGAAATCCAGAAAATCACATTGTAGGATTTCTAATGAATTTATTTGCAAATTATGGTGGAAAATAAGTATTTGGTCAATAACAAAAGTTTCTCAATATTTTGTTATATACCCTTTGTTGGCAATGACACAGGTCAAACGTTTTCTGTAAGTCTTCACAAGGTTTTCACACACTGTTGCTGGTATTTTGGCCCATTCCTCCATGCAGATCTCCTCTAGAGCAGTGATGTTTTGGGGCTGTCGCTGGGCAACACAGACTTTCAACTCCCTCCAAAGATTTTCTATGGGGTTGAGATCTGGAGACTGGCTAGGCCACTCCAGGACCTTGAAATGCTTCTTACGAAGCCACTCCTTCGTTGCCCGGGCGGTGTGTTTGGGATCATTGTCATGCTGAAAGACCCAGCCACGTTTCATCTTCAATGCCCTTGCTGATGGAAGGAGGTTTTCACTCAAAATCTCACGATACATGGCCCCATTCATTCTTTCCTTTACACAGATCAGTCGTCCTGGTCCCTTTGCAGAAAAACAGCCCCAAAGCATGATGTTTCCACCCCCATGCTTCACAGTAGGTATGGTGTTCTTTGGATGCAACTCAGCATTCTTTGTCCTCCAAACACGACGAGTTGAATTTTGACCAAATAGTTCTATTTTGGTTTCATCTGACCATATGACATTCTCCCAATCCTCTTCTGGATCATCCAAATGCACTCTAGCAAACTTCAGACGGGCCTGGACATGTACTGGCTTAAGCAGGGGGACACGTTTGGCACTGCAGGATTTGAGTCCCTGGCGGCGTAGTGTGTTACTGATGGTAGGCTTTGTTACTTTGGTCCCAGCTCTCTGCAGGTCATTCACTAGGTCCCCCCGTGTGGTTCTGGGATTTTTGCTCACCGTTCTTGTGATCATTTTGACCCCACGGGGTGAGATCTTGCGTGGAGCCCCAGATCGAGGGAGATTATCAGTGGTCTTGTATGTCTTCCATTTCCTAATAATTGCTCCCACAGTTGATTTCTTCAAACCAAGCTGCTTACCTATTGCAGATTCAGTCTTCCCAGCCTGGTGCAGGTCTACAATTTTGTTTCTGGTGTCCTTTGACAGCTCTTTGGTCTTGGCCATAGTGGAGTTTGGAGTGTGACTGTTTGAGGTTGTGGACAGGTGTCTTTTATACTGATAACAAGTTCAAACAGGTTCCATTAATACAGGTAACGAGTGGAGGACAGAGGAGCCTCTTAAAGAAGAAGTTACAGGTCTGTGAGAGCCAGAAATCTTGCTTGTTTGTAGGTGACCAAATACTTATTTTCCACCATAATTTGCAAATAAATTCATTAAAAATCCTACAATGTGATTTTCTGGAGAACAAAATTCTCAATTTATCTGCATGGAGGAATGGGCCAAAATACCAGCAACAGTGTGTGAAAACCTTGTGAAGACTTACAGAAAACGTTTGACCTGTGTCATTGCCAACAAAGGGTATATAACAAAGTATTGAGAAACTTTTGTTATTGACCAAATACTTATTTTCCACCATAATTTGCAAATCAATTCATTAAAAATCCTACAATGTGATTTTCTGGATTTTTTTTTCTCATTTTGTCTGTCATAGTTGACGTGTACCTATGATGAAAATTACAGGCCTCTCTCATCTTTTTAAGTGGGAGAACTTGCACAATTGGTGGCTGACTAAATACTTTTTTCCCCACTGTAGGTAGGAGCAAACCCATGGAATGCGTTGTAGGTTAGCAGTAAAATCTTGAAATCAGCCCTAGCCTTAACAGGAAGCCAGAGGCTAGCACTGGAGTAATATGATCAACCTTTGGTTCTAGTCAAGATTCTAGCAGCCGTGTTTAGCACTAACTGAAGTTTATTTAGTGCTTTATCCGGGTAGCCGGAGAGTAGAGCATTGCAGTAGTATAATCTATAAGTGACAAAAGCATGGATTAACTTTTCTGCATAATTTTTGGACAAAAAGTTTCTGATTTCTGCAATGTTACGAAGATGGAAAAAAGCTGATATGTTCGTCAAAAGAGAGATCAGGGTCCAGAGTAACGCCGAGGTCCTTCAGTTTTTTTTTATTAGACGACTGTACAACCATCAAGATTAATTGTCAGATCCAAGAGAAGATCTCTGTTTCTTGGGACCTAGAACTAGCATCTCTGTTTTGTCCGAGTTTAAAAGTAAAATATTTGCCGCCATCCACTTCCTTATGTCTGAAACACAGGCTTCCAGTGTAGGCAGTTTTGGGGCTTCACCATGTTTCATCGAAATGCACAGCTGTTTGTCAATGAAAGTTAACATTGTGTTTCCGAATGACATCACCAAGAAGTCAAATATATAGTGAAAACAATTGTGGTCCTAAAACGGAACCTTGAGGAACATCGAAACATACAATTGATTTGTCAGAGGACAAACCATCCACAGAGAAGAAAATATATCTTTCCGACAGATAAGATCTTAACCAGGTGCATTAACCACTAATGGTTCACTCTGCCCCACCAAATCCAAAGCCGGGGCTGTAGGCTGCCCCGGACTGATGTCATCCGATTGACACTCTGAAAACCCTCCAGAGCCAACCAGGGATAGTATATCATCCCCGGAATCCGGACTCTGAACGCTGCCTATAGAAACCGGAATGAGCCTCACTCGGCTGGGATGACACCCCTATCAACTCCGACCACCGCTGCCGCTCTCTCCCGGCCTCAGACAACCCCATTATCGAGGTCGCTTCACCGGAAGACCCTTCACCAGCAGCCCCAATCTTTCTCACAAATTCAGCCCGATGCCTAATGGAAGTTGAGATCAGCCGGAGACAATGATCACAAGAACTGGTCCGAGCCAAAGCCTCCTGAACGTGTTTCCACCCCAGGCAAATGGGACAGCACTCGTGAGTATCTTTCGTTTTCATTGTGAAATCACATGCCCTAGGGCACGGTCGGAGGTTCAAACTCAGATGGTTAGCCTTTTTTTAACTTACTCTTACCACTGGCCATCTTACTCAAGCAAGGAAGCACTGGCTACACAAGCAGAGAAGAAAGTAGTTAGCTTTTAGCAAACACAAATCCTTCCCAAGCAAGGAAGCATTAGCTACACAAACAGAGCAGAAAGTAGTTAGCTTTTAGCAAACACAAAAACGTATACCAAGACCCAAAACTCGCAACATCTAGGGGGGCGAGTACTCTCTCCCCACTAACAGACACCTTAGTCAGTGCCGAATCTCGTAGTCTTCGTGTGCTTGAAAAGTTCGTAAATTGCGTGACACGTTCTTCCTTCAGGCAAGCTGAAAAGCAAAGAATTTAGGAAATAGGAAATGGATGCTTCTGAGGGCGGACTCGGCATCCACTGGGCCGTTGATGGGTCGTTAACTCCCCATAGTATTTTATACAGAGTCACCGACTGAAAGGGAACAGTGTGTTAACCAGTGATGTAATGGAGGATAAACGTAAGTAAACACAGCACTGAATAGTGAAAAGTGTTTATCCACCTATTAGCATTTTTTGCATAAAAGTTGAGTTATTTGCTTCTCATCATCTTGATAGGTGCTCAGAGTTTACCCACCTACTTTTGTGAGTCATGACTGGACACTATATTAAATGTGTTACTGCAGTAGCTAGGCTACATTTGATAGACAGTAGTGTATTAACATTTGATATAGACTGTAGCGGTGGTGCAGTAGTGTATTGGGTCAGAGTGGAGTAGCGCTGGGTACATTAACAGAATGAAAAGCTTGTAGGTGTAAAATGTGCTTATCTCTCTGGCATGGATCCCAGATCCTCGTTGTAATTATCATAGGTAGAACAGGTGGAGTGGAAGGGAGGGATGAATAAGAGGGGTGGAAAGGAGTGGAGTGTGCCCTAAATACCCCATTGTTGAGAGGAAAATAGCAGAGCACATGCACACCAAACGCTTCTTATGTTCTGCCAGAGCCAATCAAAACACGGCACATTCTCAGACCGACAGGATGAAAGGATGGGGACAGAGGGACAGAGAGGACAGACAGACAGGCAGACAGGCATTCAGTCAGGGGCAAAGCTAGCTATAAACACACAGGGTTAGGGCTGGAATTTGGCATTAGTTAAATTATTCTCATATCAGTATCAAACCCTGACTTAGCCTGTGTATGAAACACACACACACACACACACACACACACACACACACACACACACACACACAAACAAACACATATAGTCCTCACACGCACACAGCCAGAGGACTCTAGGGCTTTTCAAGCTGTACATTTTGGTTTCACCCTGGCTAAACTAATGGTAGTGTGAAATGAGGGTAAGGTAGCCCTGGGCTACTTTTAACCCAGGATAAGTTTAGCCCTGGGCTAAAAAACATCCAGTGTGAAAAGCTATTTTTGACTCTGAAAGTCACACACACAGACACACACACACAGAGCTGAGGTCCTACAGCAAGGTCCTGCCAAGTGCTGCTGCTGCAGAATACTTACTGTATGAGATGTTAGGAGGAGGTATTGGTATCATGTAGTATAATGTGTATGAAGCATGCAGCAGTTTGTGTTCTCTATTAGACCAGAGCCGACTGTAGGAGATTAATACATTCATGCTGCTTTGATGTTCCACTACAGACACAGCTAGCAGAAATAATTGTGTGTGTGTGTGTTTGTTTGTTTGTGTGCGCTCAAATGATCTGCCTATAGGACGTTCTACCCGTATGTGTCTATTTACAGATGTAGGATCTGAATTTGAGCCAGTTTGCTACAGCAGGAAATTAATCCTGCAGCAACGGGAAATGTTAATTATTAAGTGGATTTTCGTAAGGGAAAACCAAGTCTGAAATTTCTAAGTTGAAATTACAAACTTCAGAAGCCTTTTTAAACCTCAAATACACTACACGTTTAAAATGTTCTGTATTGCAGGAAAGTTCTCCTGCAACAGGGTAATCAAATTAAGATCCTACATCTGTACTGTGTATCGTATTTAAATGACTGGTGTGTGTGTGTTTTGTGTTTTCAGTGGAGTTTGAGCAGTTGGATCTGGCGTCTTTGCAGTCGGTCAGGCAATTCGTCCAGACCTTCAAGAGACGGGGCCTACCGCTGCACATCTTAGTCAACAATGGTGAGTGACACACAATCAACCAATCAGCCTGCCGACTTAACCACTTGATATAAGACTTAAATTATTCAATTAACTGTGTCTAACTATTTGTGTGTGTGTGTGTGTGTTTGCGCACACGTGCAGCGGCGGTCATGTTGGTCCCTGAGGGTCGTACAGAGGAGGGCTTTGAGCGTCACTTCGGGGTCAACTACCTAGGTCACTTCCTGTTGACCCTGCTGCTGTTAGACACATTAAAGCATTCTGGGAAACGCGGTTCCTGCTCACGTGTTGTCACCCTCTCCTCGTCAGCTCACGGTGCTGGAGAGATACAACTAGACAACCTGCTAAACAGGTACACACACACACACACACACACACACACACTAGTGGGGCGCGGGTCAGCTGTTTGTTCACCCGCACCCACTCGTAATTGCTAATAACCCATCCGCAATCACCCGACTATATGTGATAAAGTGAAAATCTGAGGCACGCACCCGACCCTAACCCGCTAATATAGAAAATGCGCTGCAGGCTACAGTCAGAGAAGGCGTAATGATTTTTTTTCACAATCCTTTTGCCTGATTTTAGATATGTTTCTGCTTACAATTTCAGACGTTTTGGTAGGCTATTTGTCAGTAAACTTGTCTATAATTAGATAGACCTACATGCAGCTTCTCTTCTGTCATTATGTTGCCCTAGAAGACTGAATAAACCCACCAGAATAATGGCATATTATAATTAATAGAATGAATGCTTCAATCTAGTTGACATCGCTAAAGTTTTCTCTGTCATCTCTGCTTCTTTCGCAGAGCAAAGACGTTTAGGGACCGGGGAGAAAATGCAATAACTAAACAAAAACGGGAACGATTTGACCTGTTGTAAGGAAATAGAAAGCTGTGAAAATGACCCAACATGTTTCTGATAGGATTTCAGTTTGGCTTGGATTCATATTTTATTTGGTTGAAATACTATCAGCTTTGATGATGCTGATAAAGATAGCACCTCTACAGACGGTATCTAACTGCACATTCTCATTCTCTCAAGATGCTGAAATAAATAAATCATATTTCTCCACTCCTGTTCCCCGAGTCAAAATTTCATTTTAGTGCAAGAAATGTTTAATTCTGCAGGAGTTAATATTAAGGCTTTGTGAGAGGTTATAGACCTACAGTCAGTGTCCAGATTTCAGTTTCCATTTAACCCATCTGAACAGTAGGCTACAGTTCCCTTGACGTGCCATAGGCCTATTTGAAGTCCCGTCTTATGACTGTTGAATTTGTATAGCGCCTCACAATCATCCTCTTTTACCACTTCACCAAATCTTTCCCAAACATGACTTTTCTGGCCCTCCCTTCTCTTTATTTTCCACTCTCCATTTCACAGCTTTTCTCTTATTGAATTAAACTCTGACATTGTCCTTTTTGCCTACGTTAACTGTTTATGCCCGTTCCCAAATGCATTTGGCGATTGGCGTGTAGACTATTTGGCGCGTGTACAGTTAGGCCCTAAAGCTTAGGCTTACACATTAATGCCAAATTGCCTAAAATTATGAAAGAAAAAACTTAATGTAGCCTATAGATATAAATTGCACAAGAATTATACATTTATGGGTTTTTTAAGGTATTGTTTTCTCTTTATTCAACCCACCCGCCCTTCATCCACACAATATTTCATGACCCTAAACCCGCCCGCCTCGCGGATATAACCGTGGGGACTACGGGTTATGAGTCAACCCGCGCATCACTAACACACACACCCTCCTCTCCTCAACCTACATGTACACACACACCCTCCTCTCCTAACTTCCTCACACTTTTTCAACATCTTTCTCTTCCCTCTCTTTAGGCAGTGTTATTCAGCCCATGCTGCGTACTGCCAGAGTAAGCTGGCACTACTATTATTTTCGTCCCACCTGCAACAGAGGCTGGATAGAGGAGGGTTTTCAGTGAGCTCATGTGCAGTGGATCCTGGGATGGTCGACACGTCACTCTACCGCCACATCTTCCCCCCCGCCCGCCTCGCACAGACAGCCATTGCACGCCTGCTCTTTAGGGTACACACACACACATACACACACACACACACACACACACACACACACACACAGTACTAATCGAGTATTGGCAATTCCACAGTAACAGAATGATGCTGAGACTCAGATGTTTCACTTTAAAATGTATGTCAAACAAAAACCAATGATTGTAAAGTTAAACAAACCATACAACTCCATGCACAAGGACTACTTTTAACAATTTCCACTGAACATTTTATATAAACACATTTACTGTGCAAATGCACATTTACTGAACAGTGCAGATGCAAAGTTTGGTAACAGAATGACGGTTTGTGTTGTTGGTGCCATCATTCTGTTACCAAACTTTGCATCTGCACTGTTCTTCAAGGAAATGTGTTTTTGTAAAATGTTCTGAGGAATTGTTAAAAGTCATCCTTGTGCATAGAGTTGTATGGTTTGTTTAACTTTGCAATACTTGGTTTTTGTTTGGCATTAATTTATAAAGTGAAAAATCTCAGCATTATTCTGTTACCGTTGAATTTCCCGAATCTGACGACTGTGAAAGTTTTCAGAAAAAATCGGAACGATTTATTCAAGAAGTGAATTACAGAATAAGTATCTTAAAATGTGTCATGTGGCATTTCGGTACCATACTGACTTCAGACTCTATATTTAGGCAGAGAGAGAGAAAGAGACAGAGATGAAGAGAAAGAGAGATGAAGTGGGAAAACTTGCCAGGCTTAAGAAAGATAAGAATGTTCAGAATCTCCATAAGATATGCATGAATCAATCTCCCATGACTCTCAGTCATTTACATTTACAGTTGAGTCATTTAGCAGACGCTCTTATCCAGAGCGACTTACAGTTGTGAGTGCATACATTTTGGTAGTTTTTGGTACTGCTCCACCGTGGGAATGGAAGCCACAACCCTGGCATTGCAAGTTCCACGCTCTACCAACACCCACACA
Source organism: Coregonus lavaretus (assembly GCF_964263955.1). NCBI lineage: Eukaryota > Metazoa > Chordata > Actinopteri > Salmoniformes > Salmonidae > Coregonus > Coregonus lavaretus. Next base: position 30,224,155 of record NC_140003.1, read on the forward strand.
CAGACACACACACACACGTACGTTCCATCTGAAAATGAAATGTTAAAACATTTGCTGCTTGCTAACTAAATAGTGCTTGTTTATTTCAGTGGGGTTATTTTAGAATGTGTTGCATATCTTAAAGCCTTGGCCTGGAGGCACTGTTAATGTCTGGAGGTTGGGATGGAAGGAGACAGCCCTGTGTGTGCTGTTTGTGTGAGAGAGAGTGTAATCACTACAGGCAGTTGCCTCAGTAAATGACCTTTAGGGAGCCTCTGCCGTGCAGCTACAAATGCACCATTAATCACAGGCTCCTCAGCGCTATCACATTAATACACACACACACACACACACTGTTTACCATAGTCTCATGTAGAAATAGGTTGAAAAGTCATGTTGTTGTAGAAATACTGTAGGCTTTTGTTGTGAGGCTGTAGATCTAGCTGTATCTTAATGCCTGTGAAGCACTGCTGGTTGTGTGTGTTTATATAACAGCCTCTTTGGGTGTGTGTGTGTGTCCGTGTGTGTGCGTGGCTGGGTGCATGCGTGTGTATAACATTCTGACAGTTTGTGTTGTGTCCCCAGAGCCCGACCCAGGGAGCATCCACGGTCCTCTACACTGCTCTGTCTCCGTCTCTGGAGGGGGAGGGGGGAGGCTACTGGAGCAACGGGCGCACAGAGATGACATCACCAAACACCTACGACCCCCAGCTCCAGCTCGGCCTCTGGGACTCCAGCTGCAGACTAGTTGGCCTGCAGGACCAGCACCAACCATGACCCCTGACATTCAACCCCTGAGCTCTAACGCCATGACCCTGACCCCCAACATGGGACTAAGACTGGATGGCTGAGACCCAACACTTCATCTGTCTGACTGGCGTTATCTTTGTTTTGACAATCTCCTCACCACCAGACTGTGATTGGTTAGTGAAGAGTTAAGTCCCTTCCCATGCTGTTCAGATGAATGTGCTAATGTGAATGAAGCAACCTTCTCCCTCTGGCACCGTGAACATACACACACACTGTGTTAAGAGTGTTCATAGTGCTGCTATGAGTGTCTGTAGCACCACTATGAGTGTTAATAGTGACCTTATGACTGTTGGTACACAGATCAGATCTTCCAGAACAGAAAGCACCTTCCCTCCATGGGAGAACTTTGTTTTGTCATAAGCAAGTGTCATCAGTGTGTGTGTATGTGTCTGTGTGTACTTGTCATCAGTGTGTGTGCGCACGTGTATGTGTACGTATTATGATGCGTAGCTCAGTTGGTAGAGCATGGCGCTTGCAACGCCAGGGTTGTGGGTTCGATTCCCATGGGGGGCCAGTATGAAAAAATGTATGCACTCACTAACTGTAAGTCGCTCTGGATAAGAGCATCTGCTAAATGACTAAAATTTAAAATGTAGACGCATCCAGGAGCATCCGGTGTTCTGATCCATCTGTGAAACATATGCTGACCCCTGCATGAGTGGAGGGTCCAGGACCAAGGAACAAGCCAGCATGGTAACATCAGTAAATCACAGCCTGAAACTCATATTTTCAGTTATTGTGAAAGGAAATGGTCTTTTCTGGAATTCTCCCCAACACTGCTGGTTTCCTCCCCAGGGAGCAGAAATCATCTGAGAGAAGGACTTTAGATTGTGTCCCACCTCCTGGGCTTTGAGTCACACACACACCTGTTTCATGGTGTTTGTCAGTCTCTTTTACTGTTAGAGCCGAGGTGAGCGATGGTTTATCAATATGCACATATCACCTCTCTCAAGTCCAAGTCCAGTCGTTGTGTGTGTATCTGTGCACAGTATGTGTGTGTGTCTTTATGTGTGCTCTGTTTGTGTGTTTCTTCCAGTCATTGGTTTGTATGCATCCATAAAAAGGCAGCACAACTGAAAGCAGTACTGATGTTTGTGGCAGTGGGAGAGGGAGAGAAATACTTTCCTCTGTGGTGTTTCATCTTCTGTCTCTGCTGCTACCTGGTTTGGCCTTGCTCCCAGTGCATTCATTGTGGGAGAGAGATTTCTCAGTGAAAATTCTGTGAAATTAAGACAAAGGCAAACAGTCACATGCACGCACACACACACAGAGGCGGACTGTGACCAAAAATGGGCCCTGGTATTTCTAACACACTGGCCCATTTTTTTCCTTGAGGCCCACACATCGGCCCATTTTTTTCCTTGAGGCTCCCATTATTAGCCAGATAATTATCATTTTGAGCAAAAAACCTAAGTTAGCTTAACCCTTCAACCTAACTCCTAACCTTAACCCCTAACCCCTAGCCTAGCTAACTTTAACCACCTAGCTAACATTAGCCACAACAAATTGGAATTCTGAACATATTATACGAATTGCAATGTGTAACATATCATACGAATTGTAATTCATAACATATCATAAGAATTGTAATTCGTAGCATATCATACAAAATGGATGATTGACATCCACAAATGAATACATACCATACCAAACGTAATATATCATATTAATTTGATTGTCCTGGATCTTTGTTTACTATGTTACGTCTACCCCTGAGTCCAGGTTGTATGGCCAAACCATACCCACTGTGATCTATCTACCACCAGTGCTCAGATTTTCAGGCTTATATCAAACTAACTTAATTTATATAACACACATACTCCCACAGAGACTAGTAAATCAGGGCGGGGTATAACTACAGACTCTGTGTGTAACCTTCCTTTAGTTTACCCTCCCATTCTGCTACTGAGCACAAGGTTCATGTCTTCCAGACATGAGGTGTGTGAGTGTGTTACTGTAGCTGTCAGACTGGATGCTGTTTGGATTGATTATTATGGGTAGGGTTTTGGTTTCTAAAAACATACCTTTACTGCTGTCTGTGAGACTCCCCTCACAGACACATCCCGTTTTCAGAATAGAAAGTGTGTGTTTCTGAAGTAGTTAGTTAACAAAGACACTATATAAACATCACCATGACGGGTTTGACTGAATTCAAGCATGTCGACATCCAGAGACGACTACAGGAGAACAGACAAGATACAGATAATATTGATTTGCGATGTGCTAAATATATTTTGGTTGAAAATCCATCTCTTGCTTTGCTGTGCCCGAACTCCCTCAGATGTAAAATTTGACTGTGAATTTCCATGTAGAGTTGAACTATAGTTAAACTGTGAACTGTCTTGTCTTGTCATGTTTCTGTAAAAACCATTGTCAGCTGTTTGAGCAATATGAAGACATTTAGCGCTTATACCTCTGGAGGAGAAAGACTTCTGTTCACTATGAAGACTGTCATATGGAGACTGTGGTTAGTTTCAATATGGAGGGCAGTGTGTTAATATGAACAGTGTGTTTATGTGGTTGTGATGTTCTCCACCTCCTTTTCTACTACCCAAAGCCTCAATAAACATTATTACTGTGTGGCCACTTGGAGACACCAGTTAGACCTATCACTCAAACCCTTGTAATAGTTTTTTCTTATGTTACACCTACCCCAACATTTTCATGAAAAGTTGTATTATGTTACTGAATGTATCCAGAGTATTTTCAGATTTAATTATTGACAAATCAACAGTGTAATGTTTGGATTCAGTCTTGTGTCAGGTGAACTGTTGTGTCCTCACCTTTGGTTTGATAATTTTCCCATAATCTCCAAAGTGTTATTTTTCAATTGCTACCATGTTCATGCATTTTTGATAATTTACCCTTTCCATATAACCCAATTTTCATGAGTGTAGAGGGTTAATGGGTTTAAAATGGGTAACTATAGTGAGATCTCTTACTGATGTTAGCATATTGAGAGCTGTTAGTTAGCTATTCATCATAGTTAGTCTCCTGAGTGGCTCTCATACCAGAGTATTGGCAGCAGTCATTACCCTGCCCTCAGACACATGCACAGTCATTACCTTTCCCCTCTAATTAATGACCATCTCCCCTCTGCCGTCAACAATACCCAATGCCTCATTCAAAATCACTAGAGCCGCTCCATCTCAATGACACAGACTGCTGGTGTGTGTTGGCAGCAGAGGGAAGAAGCTGAAAGTAGTAGAGCAGCCACACTTACAATCCCATTCCCTCCTGCTATGAGTCATCTCTCTCCCATATAAGCTGCCTCCTCCAAATGCTCCAATTAGACAACAAATATGTTCTAAAAGAATGACAGAATAAAACAGAAGAAGAGAATAAGAAAACAAGAAAAAGAAACAACTCAGTGTGGAGGAACAGCAGGAAGTCACATTTCTAATTATTCATTCAGTAATTTATCGTTTCATTCGCGGATTCATCCTAATGTATATGTCCCAGCAGAGCCAGTGGTGTAAAGCCTCCAACATATTGGATAGGCCAGATCCTCTCCTAGAAACACTAACAATACTGACAGACAAAACACAGATTACATTTCAAAAGGTAATTTCAGGTTTACAGCAGAATATCCGTGTGTGTGGAGGGACGATATCAGACATCGCTATTCCGCCTTGGCAATGGGAGACAGATAATTTGTGTTACTTAAGAGCCTCACACACACACACACACACACAGACTCTCTCTCTCCCTCTCTCTATCACTCTCTCTCTCCCTCTCTCCATCCCTCTCTCCCTCTCTCTCTCTCTCTCTCTCTCTCTCTCTCTCTCTCTCTCTCTCTCTCTCTCTCTCTCTCTCTCTCTCTCTCTCTCTCTCTCTCTCTCTCTCTCTCTCTCTCTCTCTCTCTCTCTCTCTCTCTCTCTCTCGCTCTCCCTCCCCCTCTTTCCCTCCCTCCCCCTCTCTCGCTCTCAGAAGCAGACACGACAGCCCCTGGGGCATATGGTTCCCTCTGCCCACTCATTCCTGCCATCCTCTCTGTAAACCACTCCTCTCTACATTCCCCCATCTTCTCCTCCACCTTCTCCAACCTACATTCCTTCCACCCTCTCTCTGTCACTCGCACATCGCTATATTCTCTCCATCCTCTCGTGTGTGTGTGCGTGCGTGCGTGCGTGCGCCAGGCATCAACTGGGCTTTAGCACGTCTTTAAGACCCGCTGAAACGACTCTTTCTGATCTGAGCTCTTAATAATAATATTTCTCAATGACATGCAGGCACGCACACACACACACCTGCCTGTTTAACAGTCTTACCCATAGCTGCAGGAAGTAGGGGTTCTGAGGGTGCTGCAGCACCCCCTGTAAAATTGGCATAAATACCCAAAAAATTTAAACAAACTACTTCCCGCGGCAATGGTCTAACCATGGGAAAAGCACTAGAGAAGTGGCTTAGCTGAGATGGCAGAGATCTAAAGGCTGTCAATCTCCAGTTCTGTTATGATCACTGTTAAGACTAGAAGAAAGTCTCCCCACTTCTTCACTTCTACAGAGTCAAGACTTCTTCATCTATCTATGTTCATACTGCTGGGAGAGAGAAATACCGGCACAGCCTCTAAAACACATCAGTGAGCAAAACCATCCTCCCTACACAGGCAGAAATACACACATGCACACACACCGCCCCTGCCTCCTTCGTTTCACCCATGACAGCATCAAGATCATTTCAGATCGAATGGAGAGACAGTCCTCCTGAGAGACAGGGGAGGAGAGAGGGAAAGGGGGGGGGGTCAGAGATACAGTATGTAATGGGTTCGCTGTAGTGGAGTGCGGGGATGAGGGGAGATGGGGGTCCTCCATTAACACACATGTATGTGCGCACACACACATACACCACTTTCCACTATCAGCCCCACTGCTGAAGGCCAATATATACACCCACACAAGATTCATCAAACGTTTCTATCTTGGAAAATTGCTTTGTTTGTGAACAGTCAATGAAAACAGAGTCTGTGGGGAGTCTTGCCCTTCAAGCTTCTCGCTGCTTACTAGGCTTTCCTATAGCCTATTTCAGGGATTCAGGGATGGCTGCACCCGATGGTCGCTGTCCACGGTCCTCTGGTTCTGAAATGTCAGATCACAGGATTCTGATACCGCTGTCCGTGGTGCTGAATCTCAGATTGCAGTTGATAGTTGCTAGTTTCTTTACTTTAGCGCCTTTCCAAGATGGCTTCCAGTGACATTTTGTTTTTATCTTTTTTTAAAAATCATTTCAATATCATGTTTCAATACACATATTGCTATCACAGCTTGGGTTACAGATTCCTGCTGTTATTTCTCACTAGTGTAAATCTCAGTGAAAGCAGTAAAAGGGAGCAATATTGAGGCCGCCATTACTCCATAGTCTTCCTGGTAAATCACTTTACATGTCTGCTAATTATCCTGTAATACTGAGGGAATCATCTCTTTCTCACTCAATAGGCATATACAGTGGGGAGAACAAGTATTTGATACACTGCCGATTTTGCAGGTTTTCCTACTTACAAAGCATGTAGAGGTCTTTATCATAGGTACACTTCAACTGTGAGAGACAGAATCTAAAATCCAGAAAATCACATTGTATGATTTTTAAGTAATTAATTTGCATTTTATTGCATGACATAAGTATTTGATACATCAGAAAAGCAGAACGTAATATTTGGTACAGAAACCTTTGTTTGCAATTACAGAGATCATACGTTTCCTGTAGGTCTTGACCAGGTTTGCACACACTGCAGCAGGGATTTTGGCCCACTCCTCCATACATACCTTCTCCAGATCCTTCAGGTTTCGGGGCTGTCGCTGGGCAATACGGACTTTCAGCTCCCTCCAAAGATTTTCTATTGGGTTCAGGTCTGGAGACTGGCTAGGCCACTCCAGGACCTTGAGATGCTTCTTACGGAGCCACTCCTTAGTTGCCCTGGCTGTGTGTTTCAGGTCGTTGTCATGCTGGAAGACCCAGCCACGACCCATCTTCAATGCTCTTACTGAGGGAAGGAGGTTGTTGGCCAAGATTTCGCGATACATGGCCCCATTCATCCTCCCCTCAATACGGTGCAGTCGTCCTGTCCCCTTTGCAGAAAAGCATCCCCAAAGAATGATGTTTCCACCTCCATGCTTCACGGTTGGGATGGTGTTCTTGGGGTTGTACTCATCCTTCTTCTTCCTCCAAACATGGCGAGTGGAGTTTAGACCAAAAAGCTATATTTTTGTCTCATCAGACCACATGACCTTCTCCCATTCCTCCTCTGGATCATCCAGATGGTCATTGGCAAACTTCAGACGGGCCTGGATATGCGCTGACTTGAGCAGGGGGACCTTGCGTGCGCTGCAGGATTTTAATCCATGACGGTGTAGTGTGTTACTAATGGTTTTATTTGAGACTGTGGTCCCAGCTCTCTTCAGGTCATTGACCAGGTCCTGCCATGTAGTTCTGGGCTGATCCCTCACCTTCCTCATGATCATTGATGCCCCACGAGGTGAGATCTTGCATGGAGCCCCAGACCGAGGGTGATTGACCGTCATCTTGAACTTCTTCCATTTTCTAATAATTGCGCCAACAGTTGTTGCCTTCTCACCAAGCTGCTTGCCTATTGTCCTGTAGCCCACCCCAGCCTTGTGCAGGTCCACAATTTTATCCCTGATGTCCTTACACAGCTCTCTGGTCTTGGCCATTGTGGAGAGGTTGGAGTCTGTTTGATTGAGTGTGTGGACAGGTGTCTTTTATACAGGTAACGAGTTCAAACAGGTGCAGTTAATACAGGTAATGACTGGAGAACAGGAGGGCTTCTTAAAGAAAAACTAACAGGTCTGTGAGAGCTGGAATTCTTACTGGTTGGTAGGTGATCAAATACTTATGTCATGCAATAAAATGCAAATTAATTACTTAAAAATCATACAATGTGATTTTCTGGATTTTTTTGAAGTGTACCTATGATAAAAATTACAGACCTCTACATGCTTTGTAAGTAGGAAAACCTGCAAAATCGGCAGTGTATCAAATACTTCTTCTCCCCACTGTATCTCTCTAGACTGCACCCTGTCAAGACAGAGGAATGTATCACACACGCATGTATGAATGTCATTCTATAGAGCTATAGATGGCTTAAACAGATAGCATCTATGTGTCATCATGACAGTCCGTGTTATAGCTGGCTCTACTGTCCCTCTGTTGTCACTGTTGATCAGTGGATCTGCTGCTGTCTGACACAGATACACACACATACACACATACACACACACACACACATACGCACAGGATAAAACATAGGCTGTTTATGCCACGGGCCTCAGCTCTTTTTAGCCTGCTGGCCATGAGCTGCCACCCAGATGGATGTGAGAGCTGCCACCCTGATGGATGTGAGAGCTGTGTGTGTGTGTGTGTGTGTGTCCAGCCCCCTGTAGTGCAGTAATGAGTCAGATCCAGCAGACAGACAGACGGATGGACGGACGGACGCACCCTGGGGAAGGAACGGTTTAACAGAGGCTTCAGAGAAGGAAAGGTAGGACCGTGTGTGTGTGTGTGTGTGTGTGTGTGTGTGTGTGTGTGTATTTGTGTTTCAGGCTGGAAATAAAGGTGTGTTTACTAGGACTGGCTGGACTGGAGGCTGGAATGACTCATCTGTTGAGAATGAGAATGAGTGACTTAACGAGCTGTATTAACAACGGCAGAATGAGAGGCGAGGATCAAGAAGAGAAGAAGAGAGGAAGAAGAGAGGAGAGTGTGTGTGTACGTGCATGCATATGTGCACATGTAAATGCGTGAATCTGTATGCTTGTTTGTCAGTGATCTGTGGACTTTGGGCTCTCAAAGACAAACTGTTGGAATAAAAGGCCTGTCAGATATAAGAGGGAGAGTGTTGGCCTGCAGGCAACACAGAGCTGAAACATCATACAGTACAGCAGGCTATTCACACCTTCAATTTGTGTGTGTGTGTGTTTGTGTGTGCGTGTGCTTGTGCGTGCATGCGTACATGCATGTGTGTGTGTGTGCGTGCATGTGTCAAATGCAGACTGACTACTCACAGTGATAAATACTAAGGGGCTGATCTGGGAGGACCATGTAGAATGGGCACTAGTAGAGAGTTATTGGTGCCAGTGGATAAGGTTCAGCCACCACAGGTCTGTACGGCAAGAACAAGTCAGATGTCAATAGAACAGGTTTATTGCAGATATTGGGTTCAACACCAGTCAGGTCACCCGTGATACAAGTCAGTATTCGACGTCCATCCATGTCTGAGGATGTCGGGAGATGACGTGTAAACTGGCCACAAGGGGCAACAGTGAGCGCTGTTACCTTCAATTAGGTTTTGGACGGGGATGGCAGATGGGCGTAAGAATCTGCCTCTAATTCCAAAGGTTGCAAGTTCAACTCCAGCGATAGAAAGTTGTTTTTGAGATTTTTGTTTTAAGCATATCCCAAACCTTAACCCTTACCTTAACGATTCAGAGTTAATGCCTAACCTTAATATTCCGGAGTTAAAGCCTAAACTTAACCCTAACCTTAAAATTGGGAGTTAATGCCTAAACCTAACCTTAAACACGTAGAAATCTGACGTTTGCAACAACTTCGAAATGTTACGTTTGAGAAACATGGATGAACGTCTAATTCTGACGTGACACTGTGAGAGCTAGTTGTTCAACACACCACACTCCTCTGTAATGATGGCTCACAGTAAAAGTGGTTATATGGCAGACTAGAATAAATAACAATAAGGCATCTCTGGAATAGCAATCTAGGCTAGATATAATATACAAATACTGCACACTGACATATGAATGCTAGAAATAGTGTATACAGGATACAGTAATAACATAATATCTAAACATTGCCATGCACTAATGACCAGAAAGTATAACCACATTTGTAGGACTAGATACAATGAAGCATACATATGAATAATGCACACAACAGAGAATGAACACTGATAAGCATAGGCCAGATCTACACAAATGGAATGACTCAAAAGGCATTTGGACTAGCAACTGAAACGTGACCGTACTGTAGCCAGGGTCTGGGATAGTAACTGCTCCACGCGGAAGGCAGGCTAAATGAGGCAAACGCTACACAAGGCTAAATACAGTACACGGTAGCATGAGGCTACACAAAGGTTGTAAATATCCATAAACATAACGATATGCATACACAGACAATATGAACATAATATATATATAGGCTATCCTAAACGAGGCATGTGGTACACATCATTACAAGCTAGCATGACTGGCTAACATCTTGGCTAGCAGGCTAGAAGTAGCATGATGCACATGGAAAACTAATAACTATTTAAACCTTATAAACATCATAAGGACTCTACTGCCTTAGCAACACCCAACTAAAACCCCAATAATTTCGGACAGTACTTACAATTAGATCCACGCACTAAACACGGGTCAAATACCAAAATACAATAAACATGAGGAATAGTCCAGCGAGTCCATTCTCTTCTGACTGTGATCTCACTGACAGCAGGAGCAGGGTTCAGTGAGGTGCACAGGGAATAGTGAACTATCATTGGCTGGAACAAGTGGGGTGACTTGGAGGTACCACTAAGGTGAAAATAAGGGGTGTTGGGCAAGTACAACTAACTACTAGATTAGGGGTGATGTAACTGCTAAATAAGAGCTGGCCCTTTTAACAGCCACCCCCACATTTACTAGTGTGTGTTCATCCACCTGGACAGGGAAGCAGAGCTGTGAAGGAGCCAGAC
>NC_140003.1:30234846-30277346 GCF_964263955.1 Coregonus lavaretus
TTCTGTTTCCTACAACCACAGCAGAAGCATGGTTCATCATCTAGTCTAATACATAGTTCTGCTACTGTCACCAATACAGGCCCCAGTAGCCTAGTTCCTACCAGTGGAGGCATTTCAGAGGAGGACCAATTTCATACAAATAAAAATAGTGAAACATTTAAAAAGGTATCCTTTTTGGATAAAACTATAAATATAGTCAGAGCACCAAATAATTGATTAAAACACACTGTTTTGCAATGAAGGTCTACAGTAGCCTCAACAGCACTCTGTAGGGTAGCACCATGGTGTAGCCGCAGGACAACTAGTTACTGTCCTCCTCTAGGTGCAATGACTTCAATACAAAACTTAGGAGGCTCGTGGCTCCTCACCCCCTTCCATAGACTTACACAGTAATTATACGTCATCCAACCGATCACAGCTCTTGCAGCAGCATGAACTGACATGTTGTCCACCCAATCAAAGGATCAGAAAATGAATCTAGTACTGAAAGCATAAGCTACAGATAGCTAGCACTGCAGTGCAAAAAATGTGGTGAGTAGTTTACTGAAAGAGAGAGAAAGACAATAGTTGAACAGTTTTGAACAAATTCATTTCTTCAAAAATTAAGAAGCAAGAGAGCGAGAGCGAGCTATATTTCATATTTTTTCACTTACAGTGGGAAAAAAAGTATTTAGTCAGCCACCATTGTGCAAGTTCTCCCACTTAAAAGATGAGAGGCCTGTAATTTTCATCATAGGTACACATCAACTATGACAGACAAAATGAGGAAAAAAAATCCAGAAAATCACATTGTAGGATTTTAATGAATTGATTTGCAAATTATGGTGGAAAATAAGTATTTGGTCAATAACAAAAGTTTCTCAATACTTTGTTATATACCCTTTGTTGGCAATGACACAGGTCAAACGTTTTCTGTAAGTCTTCACAAGGTTTTCACACACTGTTGCTGGTATTTTGGCCCATTCCTCCATGCAGATCTCCCCTAGAGCAGTGATGTTTTGGGGCTGTCGCTGGGCAACACGGACTTTCAACTCCCTCCAAAGATTTTCTATGGGGTTGAGATCTGGAGACTGGCTAGGCCACTCCAGGACCTTGAAATGCTTCTTACGAAGCCACTCCTTCGTTGCCCGGGCGGTGTGTTTGGGATCATTGTCATGCTGAAAGACCCAGCCACATTTCATATTCAATGCCCTTGCTGATGGAAGGAGGTTTTCACTCAAAATCTCACGATACATGGCCCCATTCATTCTTTCCTTTACACGGATCAGTCGTCCTGGTCCCTTTGCAGAAAAACAGCCCCAAAGCATGATGTTTTCACCCCCATGCTTCACAGTAGGTATGGTGTTCTTTGGATGCAACTCAGCATTCTTTGTCCTCCAAACACGACGAGTTGAGTTTTTACCAAAAAGTTCTATTTTGGTTTCATCTGACCATATGACATTCTCCCAATCCTCTTCTGGAACATCCAAATGCACTCTAGCAAACTTCAGACGGGCCTGGACATGTACTGGCTTAAGCAGGGGGACACGTCTGTCACTGCAGTATTTGAGTCCCTGGCGGCGTAGTGTGTTACTGATGGTAGGCTTTGTTACTTTGGTCCCAGCTCTCTGCAGGTCATTCACTAGGTCCCCCCGTGTGGTTCTGAGATTTTTGCTCACCGTTCTTGTGATCATTTTGACCCCACGGGGTGAGATCTTGCGTGGAGCCCCAGATCGAGGGAGATTATCAGTGGTCTTGTATGTCTTCCATTTCCTAATAATTGCTCCCACAGTTGATTTCTTCAAACCAAGCTGCTTACCTATTGCAGATTCAGTCTTCCCAGCCTGGTGCAGGTCTACAATTTTGTTTCTGGTGTCCTTTGACAGCTCTTTGGTCTTGGCCATAGTGTGACTGTTTGAGGTTGTGGACAGGTGTCTTTTATACTGATAACAAGTTCAAACAGGTGCCATTAATACAGGTAACGAGTGGAGGACAGAGGAGCCTCTTAAAGAAGAAGTTACAGGTCTGTGAGAGCCAGAAATCTTGCTTGTTTGTAGGTGACCAAATACTTATTTTCCACCATAATTTGCAAATAAATTCATAAAAAATCCTACAATGTGATTTTCTGGATTTTTCCCCCTCATTTTGTCTGTCATAGTTGACGTGTACCTATGATGAAAATTACAGGCCTCTCTCATCTTTTTAAGTGGGAGAACTTGCACAATTGGTGGCTGACTAAATACTTTTTTCCCCCACTGTAGCTAGCGAATGCAGCTAACTAATTTAGCCTATTCAAACACCCGGCTCAAACAGTGAGGGATGCTATCTTACCTAGCTGGCTATCCAACACTGGAACTCTTCCAAGTCAAGGTAACCTTTTGGTTTTATTAATTTATTGCCACCGGGGCCTGCCGGTGTAACTGTTAAACTGCTTGCTAACTGTACTGCATGATTGTAGCGGGTTTACTAACACGTTAGTTCTAGTAGCTATGTTAACTTGACGTTAGCTAATATGGTGAGAACGATGTAGGCTGTGTGTAGTGGTTAGCGGTTATGATATGAAGGTTTGGCTTGGAAAGTTTTTTCCGCCTGATCACAGACAGCTGATGTGTTGTGTACAAGTCACTTGGCTCTGTCATATCCTCACATGGCCTCTCCTATCATTGCTACGCAGACGACACACAACTAATCTTCTCCTTTCCCCCTTCTGATAACCAGGTGGCGAATCGCATCTCTGCATGTCTGGCAGACATATCAGTGTGGATGATGGATCACCACCTCAAGCTGAACCTCGGTAAGACGGAGCTGCTCTTCCTCCCGGGGAAGGACTGCCTGTTCCATGATCTCGCCATCACGATTGACAACTCTGTTGTGTCCTCCTCCCAGAGTGCAAAGAGCCTTGGCGTGACCCTGGACAACACCCTGTCGTTCTCCGCTAACATCAAGGCGGTGACCCGATCCTGTAGGTTCATGCTCTACAACATTCGGAGAGTACGACCCTGCCTCACACAGGAAGCGACACAGGTCCTAATCCAGGCACTTGTCATCTCCCGTCTGGATAACTGCAACTCGCTGTTGGCTGGGCTCCCTGCCTGTGCCATTAAACCCCTACAACTCATCCAGAATGCCGCAGTCCGTCTGGTGTTCAACCTTCCCAAGTTCTCTCACGTCACCCCGCTCCTCCGCACACTCCACTGGCTTCCAGTTGAAGCTCGCATCTGCTACAAGACCATGGTGCTTGCCTACGGAGCTGTGAGGGGAACGGCACCTCCTTACCTTCAGGCTCTGATCAGTCCCTACACCCAAACGAGGGCATTGCGTTCATCCACCTCTGGCCTCCCTACCTCTGCGGAAGCACAGTTCCCGCTCAGCCCAGTCAAAACTGTTCGCTGCTCTGGCACCCCAATGGTGGAACAAGCTCCCTCACGACGCCAGGACAGCGGAGTCACTCACCACCTTCCGGAGACACTTGAAACCCCACCTCTTTAAGGAATACCTGGGATAGGATAAAGTAATCCTTCTACCCCCCCTTATCCCACCCCAAAGAAAGAAAAAAACATATTGTAAAGTGGTTATCCCACTGGCTATAAGGTGAATGCACCAATTTGTAAGTCGCTCTGGATAAGAGCGTCTGCTAAATGACGTAAACGTAAGTCCATAAGCGAAGGGAAAAGGTGAGAGGAGAGCGTGTAGATGCAAGAAGGAATTATCCAATGATCAAAGGGATCATGCTGTTTGTATGTGGTTGCTATGAAAGTGAACTGTGTTTGCGTGTGATCAGGGGTGTATTCATTCCGCCGATTGTGTTGAAAGACTTTTCTTAAACTGAAGCAAATGGAACGAAACGGGGATAAACATACCTGAATTTGTCCAATAGAAACTCTTGTTTGTAACTGTTGGACCAATGATTACACCCTAGATCAGCAAGATGCAGGCAAGATTGTGCAAGGCGATATTGAATGTGTCAATGTCTGTCACCTTGATTAGTCAAATTTCTATCGACCTGTGCACCTACGCTGTAAACTTTAATTCACAGGCTAGGTTGTACCAACCTCATGATGGGTATAGGGAAAATTTTAGAATCATGTAGTAACCTAAACCTATCGATGTTACATTGAGCTGCGTGAATGGAATATGAATGACAGTAATCCAATATGCTGTACTAGAAATAAGGCAATGCGCGTTAAAAAAAGAATCGTCCTCCCTCATCTTAAACGTCACTGCCGCCACTGGTTCCTACTACTTTCTGTTTGTAGATCTGAAGGACTGGATGGGTGACCGCAATATGGTGGAAGCTCCCCTCTACACACTTGAAGACTAAGTAATTTACGGTTGAGCTGACACAGTGTTTACCATGAAAGTAATCCCTGCAAACGTCGGGCAAATGCCTTTGAAAGCCGCTTTGTCGTCTGTATATTGACCTGTGCTATTGCGAGGTTCGGACTGAATCCCGGCCTAGGACCCATCACCATGACGAAGATCACGGTAGAGACACTTAAGAAACAAGGACTAGGAAAACGGTAGGGCCAGTAATGAAGAAAGGATTAGATAGACAGGGGACACTGTTTTCAGACAAAGCACATTGCTTCTTCTCTTTTTCTCAGCATACCTTTCCTCCTCCTTGCGTTTCTCCTCCTCCTCCTTCTCTCTGCGTTTCTGCTCCTCCCTCTGTCTCTCCAGCTCCTGTATTCTCAGTCGTTCCTGCTGGCGTCTCTTCAGAGCCACGTCACTCAGGTGCTTACTGGTGTCAAAGGTCACCTGACAGACAGACAAAGACAGACAGTTAGCTGAGTGGGTCACCTGATTAGAGTTGGGGTAGGACTGCAGAGTGCACTAGTGACACTCTGGTCACCTGACAAAAAGACAGACAGACATGCTACTCTCCTCCTTCCACCCCCTCTCTCCTCATCCCCTCCCTTCATTCTCTTCATTTGGGTTGAGAGGCTTTGACCCCCATGGATTAGACACTCAGCTCTCTCTCCTCATTTCTACCTACACCCCTCCCTCTTTCTCTCCATCCTCTTCTCCCTCTTCATTAAGGCAGTATGGCTTAGTTCTGGATTAGGGACCAGGTCTCTGGTTTAGCCCAGTGATCCTTGGAATGATAATACAGCCCTGACTTTCATTTCACTAAAAGGCCTTAAACCTGTTGCCCTACACAAGCCTTTCTGTACTGACTCTAACCCTCTCTCTAAACAGCCCTTCTCATTAACTAACACACAACAGGACAATCCCCTCAACCCTAACCCAAATCTAACACAGCCTTACCCTCCTCTCTCTTCTATTGGGGTTTCATCCCTCTTAGTGTGTTTATATACACTGAGTGTACAAAACATTAAGAACACATGCTCTTTACACGATATAGACTGACCAGGTGAAAGCTATGATCCCTTATTGATGTCACCTGTTAAATCCACTTCAATCAGTGTAGATGAAGGGGAGGAGACAGTTTAAATAATGATTTTTAAGCCTTTTGAGACATGGACTCTGTATGTGTGCCATTCAGAGGGTGAATGGGCAATATAAATTATTTAAGTGCCTTTGAACGAGGTATGGTAGTAGGTGCCAGGCACACCGGTTTGTGTCAAGAACTACAAAGCTGCTGGGTTTTTTACGCTCAAAAGTTTGTGTGTATCAAGAATGCTTTCGACACCATGAGTCCATGCCCTGAAGAATTGAGGCTGTTCTGAGGGCAAAAGGGGGGATGCAATGCAATATTAGTAAGGTCTTCTTAATGTTTTGTACACACAGTGTATGCGTGTGCCTGTAGTGTGGCTAGTGAGCGTAGTTCAATACCTTGATGTTGCAGGCTACAGCTTTGCCGTCCTCTCCTTTGTACATGAGCTTCATGCCTCTCAGTGTGTCCATGGCCTTGGCGAAGCCATCGTACTCCTGGTACTGGACGTAAGCCTCAAAGTTAAGATGGCCACCGAAGGTGAAGGTGTTGAAGTTCTTATCCAGTGTCTCCTCTCTGTACGGGTCCAGCATTGGGATGTCCACGTGACGCACCGGACCAAAACCCTGGGAGGAGATGTACGGTTAGGGGGTGTGCGTGTTAGGGTTAGTGGGGGTGTGTTAGGGTGATTGATTGACCAATCGATGGTGGATTGAGTGATTGATTGCTAGGTATATGGTGCGTCCCTCCCTACCTGGAAGATGGCCTGCAGGGCGGTCTCGGAGGGCCGGTCGGGGGGTCCGTCAGGCAGGATAAACCAGCGGCAGGGCAGGCCCTCCAGGTGGATGGTGTCTGGCCTCTCCCCTGGAACAGTATCGTTCATGTCCTTGGCGTCACGGAAGAACGAGTCCCAGTCGTAACGTGTTGGGAAGTCCATCTTATTCTCTACCGCACGCACCTGGACACCCCACAGACCAGGGAGAAATTATTCATTATTATCAGTTGATTGGGAGAAAGAGAGTTCTGTTTTGCAAGAACCTGGGGAAGGCAGTCTGTCACAAAAAATACAGATTGTTACACTTTACATTTCCCCCTTACATTTTCAGGCCTACATAACATTAGCTCAGCTACCTTGAGTATGTCAGTGAAGCCGCTGAGTTTGATGCTCTTCCCGTCCAGTTTGGCCAGCAGGATCTTCACAACCCCTCTGTTCTCCACCTCGCCCTCAAAGCGAATGAAGTCCATGGTGCTCTTAGAGATCCTGGGGAGAGACAGAGGTGGGACGTTTACCTCTCCATACAATTCATATATCAGTACCAGAAAATATTGATACCAGGCAACCCATTGGCCGTATTATCAGTATTGTCATGGTTTTACTGTTGGTTATTGTAGAGTTATTAGCTTGGCTATTGCTATAACGACACACATAAAAAATATGTGACCTATGACTATAACAGTATGAATGTGTTTGTATGGATAGGGGCAATTCCATGGTAACAGGGTGATGCTGAGACTAAAATGTTTCACTTTAAAATGTATTTCAAATAAAAACCAATGGTTGCAAAGTTAAACAAACCATACAACTCCATGACCAATTAATAATTTTAACAGTTTCCTTGAAGAACAGTGCAGATGCAAAGTTTGGTAACAGAATGACGGCACAAACAGCACAAACCGTCATTCTGTTACATCTGAACTGTTCTTCAAGTAAATGTGTTTTTGTAACATTTTCATTGGAAATTGTTAAAAGACGTCCTTGTGCATAGAGTTGTATGGTTTGTTTCGCAATCATTGGTTTATGTTTGAGTCTCAGCATCACTTATTGTGGAATTGCCCATAGGGCCCATGCCTACCTGAGGGCAGAAAACTGTTCAGGAGCTACCATGGCCTTCACCCTCTCCATCACCTCCCAGTTAGAGATGCTCTTCCCAGGCAGCTTCAGCTGGGGCAGTGCCACACTCACCTGAAAGAGAAATCATACAATACATAGCACTGTATTACATGCTCACCTGGAAGTCAAATACGTTAAGTTGGAGATGCTCATTTAACTACTTCAGGTCCAAGTGTATGTGACAGTGTGTGTGTGTATCACTCACAGTCATCTTGGCGATGGGTTTCAGGAACAGGTTGTACTCCTGACACAGACACACCGCCTCAGTGGTGTCATGGACGATGGTGGTCATCATGACACCTGACTACAGAGAGCTGAGGGATGAAGAGAGAGGGGAGTGAGAGAGAGGGGGGAGTATGAGTAGGGTGGGGAGTGTGAGTGGGGAGTGTGAGTGGGGGGGGGGGGGGGGGGGGGGGAATAGTGAGATAGTCAAGGAGATCAGTGTGGTAAATGTGTAGATGTGCTGTGTCTTTCATATACTAGTAGCCTACTACCACTGGATACCTGGCTGGCCAGCCAAATAACTATAATTCATGCATAAACTGCCAATGAATGGATTTATCTTGCTAGCTACTGTAACGTTAGTTAATATTATTTATTTTTAAACATTAGCCATGATATTGGCATCTTTAATCGAGTCGCTAGAAAGCAGACATCACTGTGACACATTTGCTAGCAAACTAGCTAAATCTCCGATATGTAGCTAGCTAAGCACTGAAACTAAAAACCAAAAGATAGCTAGCCGACTAGCTGCTAACGTTACGACTGAGTGGTTTCAGATAGTTAGCATAGCAGCTACAGTAGCTGGCTAACGGTAACCAATGCGGCCCAGCACTTTTATCCTCAAAACAAACACTGAAATAGTTTACAGTTAGTGACGTAAATACACCAACCTGTTTCACCAGCTGCTAAATATATGTACTTTATGTTGTTTGCATGTGTCAAAACTAGAATATGTTCACAAGACGTCAGTTAACTGCAGTGTTCTGCACAACAAATGTAGCTACAGGCGGAAACTTTCGAGTTGAGTGAACTTTGAACTTACCATAGACATCCGAAGGTCCTTTTTACTGTAGAATAAAACATTTAGCGCCACCTTGCAACGATTCCTGAAGCGCATTTGCGCATACCTTAATGATTTACTAACGAAATTAAGAAATATTTTGATTGAATATGTAACATATTACATTTCTTCATTAAAAAAAATACATAATCGTGCACGGATAAATTGCAAATTGTCAACAACAAAAAATGGTATCAAAAGTATCCACTAGAAAGCAGCAACTGTCAACATTTGCCACCGTCATGATTACATTTTGACAAAATATAATATTGGCAAATACACTTTTCCTGTAGTCTTTCTAAGATTTCTGCAAATGGAAACCTACAGCTTGAGTAGGCATGAGAGTAGGGTGAGTAGAGTGAGCACCCCAATAGAGTGAAGTACAGTGCGCAGCCCCCAGCTCTCTGTTTCCTCTCTCATCCCTCTCATTGATTCAGCGGTGCTATAGAGAGCTAGAGCCCCGGGCAGTAATGTTGGCACAGTTTCCCTGAAAAGATGTGGAGGAATTTACATAATAGGCATTATTCCCCTCAGTGTGTATGTAGGTCAGGCAGGCAGCCATGAGGCCCTGGCAGCACTCACCCTGCTCTGCTCTGCTGTGCACCCTGCTCTGTCATCATCACAGATAAACTGAACATCAGTCATTTCTTTACAAGAAGAGAAATTGGTAAACTTCTTTGCGGGGGCAAATCAGTACTAAACTCCCTTCAGTACAGATTAGGGACAGTGCTTGACTTGGACAGGAGCTCACCGGAGCTGAGTACCGGCACCTCAAATGTTCTACTGCTTGAGCTCCTGTTCCTCTTATAGAATATTAGCTCAAAAGTATTGTGGAGCTCTTGCACCTAAATATAAACAGTACCGGCACACAAAATGAGTACCGGAACCTATTTCAGTCCAAGTCAAGCACTGATTAGGGATGCGAGGGCGGAGAAGAGAGAAGAGGGAGGAGAGGAAAGAGAATAGAGACACACATCATGAACATAACAGGTGCCGACTGGGAGTTGACTGTGAACAGTAACAGGTGCATAGCAGTTCCATCCAACAGCCTGTACACCTGCAGAGTAATGAATACTAGATGAACCTCAACTGTCTATAGCCAATCAGAGAGCATCAATAATTCAACCACACCACAGAGGACCTATCACTACGTTTCAGCATTAGTCTCATATAGACATTCAATATCTATAACAATACCTCTGTGTAAAGTAATTGTATAGTTCTGCTTTGACTACAAAAACACACAGACGTCAGATGTATTAAAACAGTTATTGCTTTATTTCCCCAATAAGTTTCAAAGTGAAAAGAAGGGGCACTATGAAAGGAGAGGAGAAACATTCAAGTGTATAATACATATACAGTGGCTCAGAACTGGAGTGGTATCAGACAGACAGACAGACAGACAGAGACAGAGAGACAGACAGACAGACAGACAGACAGACAGAGAGAGAGAGAGAGAGAGAGAGAGAGAGAGAGAGACAGAGAGAGAGAGAGAGAGAATACATAATATGACATTTGAAATGTCTTTATTCTTTTGGAACTTCTGAGTGTAATATTAACTTTTAATATTTATTGTTTATTTCACTTTTGTTTACTATCTACTTCACTTGCTTTGGCAATGTTAACATACGTTTCCCATGCCAATAAAGCCCTTACATTGAATTGAATTGAATAAAATTGAATTGAGAGAGAGAGAGAGAGAGAGAGAGAGAGAGAGAGAGAGAGAGAGAGAGAGAGAGAGAGAGAGAGAGAAAAAAAACACAGACAGACACAGACAGACAGACAGGCAGTGCACAGCATCTTTGCATTCATCCAACATTAGGAAAAGTGACATCAGGTGCCCAGCAGTCAGACTGCTAGAGTCTAGCAACAGGCTGGTCTGTACAATATGTAGTATTTATCTATAGTATGCAAGGGAAATGACGACATCTAAACTGCAACATATGAGTGAGGAGCTTCAGCCCAACACTATGATGATCATGCTGGAGAATTTGAGGGTGTGTCCAAAAACATTTGAAATATTAACAGTCATTTATTGTGAGCAAATATAGGTAAACATATTTAGGGACATTTGTTCCTGTCATGAGGTGAGGTGTATGTGTGGTGGAAGTCAGGCGCAGGACACCGAGGCTCAGTCCAACAGAGTTTACTCAAAATTTCCAAAAGGAAACGGAAAACAAACGACCTCAATAAACAAGAGGCGAGCATTTACGCAAAATGCGTAAAACACAAAAAATGCAAACAAGAAACAAAACACGCAGCAAAACGACAGGCGAACAACAACACACAATCCTACCAAGCAAAAGGACGGAACTTATAGGACAGGTGATGAATACACAATAGGACACAGGTGTGACAGACAGACAAAAGCAATCACACACAGAAACATAGATCGGTGGCAGCTAGTACTCCGGGGACGGCGACCGCCGACGCCTGCTCGTACCAGGAGGGGGAGCAGCCTCGGCAGAATCCGTGACAGTACCCCCCCCTTGACGCGCGGCTCCAGCCGTGCGCCGACCCCGGCCTCGGGGACGGCCAGGAGGACGCGGACCCGGGCGCGTGGGATGCCCACGGTGGAAATCAGTCAGGAGGGATGGATCGAGGATGTCCCTCCTGGGCACCCAGCACCGTTCCTCCGGACCGTACCCCTCCCACTCCACGAGATACTGGAGACCACTCATCCGGCGCCTCGAGTCCAAGATGGTCCGGACTCTGTACGCCGGGGCCCCCTCGATGTCCAAAGGGGGCGGAGGGGTCTCTCCTATCTCATTATCCTGGAGTGGACCAGCTACCACCGGCCTGAGAAGAGACACATGGAACGAGGGGTTAATATTTTTGTACTCTATAGGCAGTTGTAACCTGTAACACACCTCGTTCAACCTTCTCAGGACTTTAAAGGGCCCCACAAACCGCCGACCCAGCTTCCGGCAGGGCAGGCGGAGGGGCAGGTTTCGAGTCGAGAGCCAGACTCGATCTCCCGGTGCGTACACCGGCCCCTCACTGCGGTGGCGATCGGCGCTCGCCTTTTGTTGACGGATGGCACGCTGCAGATGGACATGGGCAGCGTCCCACGTCTCCTCCGAGCGCCGAATCCACTCGTCCACCGCAGGGGCCTCGGTCTGGCTCTCGTGCCACGGTGCCAGGACCGGCTGATACCCTAAAATACACTGGAAAGGTGTTAATCCGGTGGAGGAGTGGCGGAGAGAGTTCTGGGCCATCTCTGCCCAGGGGATATACCTCGACCACTCCTCCGGCCGGCCCCGGCAATAGGACCTCAAAAACCTACCCACATCCTGGTTCACACGTTCAACCTGCCCATTGCTCTCTGGGTGGTACCCCGAGGTAAGGCTAACCGAGACCCCCAGGCGTTCCATGAAAGCCCCCCAGACTCTGGAGGTGAACTGGGGACCTCGGTCGGACACAATATCCTCGGGGACCCCATAGTGCCGGAACACGTGGGTAAAGAGGGCCTCGGCGGTCTGTAGGGCAGTAGGGAGACCCGGCAGTGGGAGGAGACGACAGGCCTTAGAAAACCGATCCACAACGACCAAAATGGTGGTATTACCCTGGGAAGGGGGTAGATCGGTCACAAAATCTACCGAGAGGTGGGACCATGGTCGTTGTGGAACGGGCAGAGGATGTAACTTACCTCTGGGCAAATGTCTAGGTGCCTTACACTGGGCACATACCGAGCAGGAGGAGACATAAACCCTCACATCCCTGGCTAACGTTGGCCACCAGTATTTTACGCTAAGGCAGTGCACCGTCCGACCAATACCAGGATGTCCAGAGGAGGGTGATGTATGAGCCCAAGAAATAAGCCGATCACGAACCTCGAGCGGAACGTACGTCCGCCCCACAGGACACTCGGGGGGAGTAGGGTCGGTACGCAGCGCCCGCTCGATTTCCGCATCGACCTCCCATACTACCGGAGCCACCAGACAAGACTCCGGCAGTATGGAAATAGGCTCAATGGACCTCTCCTCTGTGTCATACTGCCGGGACAGGGCGTCTGCCTTACCGTTCTGGGACCCAGGGATGTATGTGATCTTAAAAACAAACCGGGTCAGGAACATGTTCCACCTAGCCTGACGAGGGTTCAATCTCCTAGCTGCCCGGATGTACACCAGGTTACGGTGATCAGTCAGAATGAGGAAAGGGTGTTGAGCCCCCTCAAGCCAATGCCTCCACACCTTTAGGGCCTGGACTACAGCTAACAGCTCCCTGTCCCCAACGTCATAATTGCGCTCCGCCGAGCTGAGCTTCTTAGAGTAGAATGCACAGGGGCGGAGCTTAGGTGGCGTGCCGGACCGTTGTGACAGGACTGCCCCAATACCGGTCTCGGACGCGTCCACCTCTACTTGGAAAGGCAAAGAGGGGTCCGGATGCGCCAGCACCGGGGCCGAGACGAACAGGTTCTTCAGCTTGACAAATGCCCTGTCCGCCTCAGCTGACCACTGCAAGCGCACCGGACCCCCCTTTAGCAGGGACGTAATGGGAACTGCAACCTGTCCAAAGCCCCGGATAAACCTCCGGTAGTAATTAGCAAAACCCAAGAACCGCTGCACCTCTTTTACGGTGGTTGGAGTTTGCCAATTACGCACAGCCGATACCCGATCTACCTCTATCTCCACGCCAGACGCGGACAACCGATAACCCAAAAAGGAGACGGACTCCTGGAAGAACAGGCATTTCTCTGCCTTGACATACAAGTCATGCTCCAACAGTCGTCTCAATACTCGGCGCACCTGGGCTACATGCTCGGCTCGTGTAGAAGAGTACACCAGGATGTCGTCGATGTAAACTACTACACCCTGCCCATGCATGTCCCGGAAAATCTCATCAACAAAGGATTGGAAGACTGAAGGAGCATTCATTAACCCGTATGGCATGACGAGATACTCGTAATGACCCGAGGTGGTACTAAATGCTGTCTTCCATTCATCCCCCCCCTTAATGCGCACCAGATTGTACGCGCTCCTGAGATCTAACTTTGTGAAGAATCGCGCTCCGCGTAATGATTCCGTCATCGTCGCAATCAGTGGCAGTGGGTAGCTGTATTTAACTGTAATCTGATTGAGACTACGATAATCAATACACGGGCGCAATCCCCCGTCCTTCTTCTTCACAAAGAAGAAACTCGAGGAGACTGGGGAAATAGAAGGCCGTATGTATCCCTGTGCCAAGGACTCGGCTATGTATGTCTCCATAGCCGCTGTCTCCTCTTGAGACAAGGGATACACATGACTCCTGGGAAGAGCTGCTCCAGTCTGGATATTTATCGCACAGTCCCCCTGTCTATGAGGAGGTAGCCTTGTTGCCCTCGATTTACTAAAGACCAGTGCTAAATCCTCATACTCGGGGGGAATGCGCAGTGCGGGCACTTGGTTCGGACTCTCTACCGAGGTCGCCCCTATGGAAACACCTAGACATCTCCCTACACACTGGGCAGACCACTCCATAAGAGCCCTCTGTTGCCACGCTATGGTAGGATCGTGGGTACTTAACCAGGGAAGCCCCAACACCACTGGGTACGCAGGAGTGTCAATCAGATAGAACTGAATGATCTCCTCATGACCCCCCTGCGTAGTCATCGTCAGCGGTGCTGTGACCTCCCTGATCAGACCCGACCCCAACGGCCGGCTGTCTAATGCATGGACAGGGAATGGAACTTCTACCGGCCGAAGGGGAATTCCTAACCTAGCACAAAATTTACGATCAATAAAGTTCCCAGCTGCGCCTGAATCTACTAGCGCCTTATGCTGGGAATGAGGTGCCACCTGTGGAAAACGCACAGGAATACTCATGTGACCAACAGAGAGCTCTGGGTAAGTGGGGCGCCTACTCACCTGAAATGACTCCCCAGTGCGTGACCTGTTGTCCCCTCTCTCAGAAGACCCTCCCCAGCACCTGGCCGTGGTGTGTCCTCCACGGCCACAGTTGGTGCAGGGGTTGGCCCTCCTCGGGTTCTCCCTCCTCCTCTCTCTAGCGCCAGCACCCCCGAGCTCCATAGGAATAGGCTCGGAGGTGCTGGAGGATGGAATGGACGACCCCCACTCGGGACGTCCGCGGGTAGCCAGCAGGGTGTCTAGACTGATGGAGATGTCCACCAGCTGGTCGAACGACAGGTTGGTGTCCCTGCAGGCCATCTCACGACGAACGTCCTCTCGTAGGCTACACCGATAGTGGTCAATGAGGGCCCTCTCATTCCATCCCACATCCGCTGCTAGTATCCGGAACTCCAGTGCGAACTCCTGTGCGCTCCTCTTCCCCTGTCGGAGGTGGAATAGACGCTCTCCCGCCGCTTTCCCCTCAGGTGGATGATCGAAGACAGTCCTGAAGCGGCGGGAAAACTCCGCGTAGGTGATGGTGGCGGCGTCTATTCCCCTCCATTCGGCGTTGGCCCACTCCAACGCCTTCCCGGAGAGACAGGAGATGAGGGCGGAGACGCTCTCGTATCCCGAGGGCGCCGGGTGTATGGTGGCAAGGTAAAGTTCTACCTGTAGGAGAAAGCCCTGACACCCGGCTGCAGAACCGTCATATGCCCTCGGGAGCGAGAGCCGAATGCCACTGGGTCCCGGTGCTGAGAGAGGAGGACTGGCCGTTGGTGCTGGGATGGTGTGAGAAGTCGTGGGCACCTCCCGATTCATCAACCGGCGCAGACTGTTGGACACCTCGTCCATGGCGACCCCGAGTTGCCGGATCATGGCGTCCTGGTAATTAATCCGGTCCTCCAGGGAATCGGGTATCGCCGCTGTTCCTGCTGACTCCATGGAGATGGTGTGTTGTTCTGTCATGAGGTGAGGTGTATGTGTGGTGGAAGTCAGGCGCAGGACACCGAGGCTCAGTCCAACAGAGTTTACTCAAAATTTCCAAAAGGAAACGGAAAACAAACGACCTCAATAAACAAGAGGCGAGCATTTACGCAAAATGCGTAAAACACAAAAAATGCAAACAAGAAACAAAACACGCAGCAAAACGACAGGCGAACAACAACACACAATCCTACCAAGCAAAAGGACGGAACTTATAGGACAGGTGATGAATACACAATAGGACACAGGTGTGACAGACAGACAAAAGCAATCACACACAGAAACATAGATCGGTGGCAGCTAGTACTCCGGGGACGGCGACCGCCGACGCCTGCTCGTACCAGGAGGGGGAGCAGCCTCGGCAGAATCCGTGACAGTTCCACAGAATGAAAACATGTATTTATTCTATGGTAAATTCATAAACAAAGTAAAGAAAACCAAGTGATTACTTTTTATTTAATTTTTTACATGGGAACTCTTTTTCCCATCTCAATTCTAGGAGTTCTGACCCTTTCTTTTTCTATTCCTGACCATTTCAGGTCTAAACACAGTCTAGCGAATGTAACTTTACTGCAGGTAAAACATCTACACAACCCATTGGAGAACATCTAAGATCATAAGTAGGTTATAGACTCACCTATTTCATTGTAGTTATACCTTCAAAGTGACAAGTGCAGTTACATCGAGATTCGTGTTGAAGGAGTTCAGTGGTTAGTTTGACTTGTCTTTATAACAATATTAGAAGTTAAATAATTATGTTAAATATATTAAATAATTATGTAGAGGTAATTACTGTAAGCAGCACCTTAAATCCCCACAGGATTCAGATCTAGTGAGTGAACATTTTTCTTACAGCAAAATGATCCCAGATCTATTTCCCTGTAATCTCTCGTGGACAGACTACGTAAACATAAATGGTACGAGCATCTGACCAAATTATGCAATATTTTAGTTCTGGGTTAACTGTGATTAATTTCCCAGTGACTAGTAAACAGTGTCAAATCTAAAGTTTAACGTAGGCCTACAGTTCCCAGACCCAGGTTAAGCCTACTCCTGGACGGAAAAGCATGCTCAAAAGGGAATCTCCATGTTTTTTAGTCCAGGACTAAATGTAATCTGTGTTTGGTGGAAACTGGGCCCTTAGTACTAGCTCCCATGTCATAATGGTATCAGAATCAGTAGGCTGGCCATATTAGGGCCGCCTTTGAACTGTTACTGTACGTGCGATTTTAACAGTGCAGTGACTTATCCAAACAGATTGGACATTGGTCTGCCTTTGAGGGGGCTGGTTGGGCTGGTCTCCCCCGTATCCCCCTCCTCCACTCCCTCCCCCGTCCCTCTGAAGGAGGTGCTGTGGATGATCTGGGTCTTGTGGCGTCCTCGGTGGAGCCGTGCGTTGATCCGACTCAGAGACGACTTCCTCTGAACAGCCTTGCTCCTTCCTGACCCCCCTCCCCCTCCCTCCCCCCCCTCTCCCGATCCGTTCAGCAGCCTCAGTTGGTTCAGGTTGGACTGGAGAACTCTGGGTAATCTCCACCGCCCCCCTTGTGCCCCGCTGTCTGTGTTTTCTGTGTCTGATTCTCCTCCTCCTATAGGGCTGGTCCCGCTCCCTGGCTCCAGGGCTGCAGTAGTGGAGACTCCAGGGGGGAGGTACTGGACAGCTCTCCTCCCACTGTAGTCTCTGGCCTCTGAGTCTACAGACCACTGGTCTACCAGCACACGTACAACCTGACAATCACAGCATATACAACTTTATTTAAACCACCTAACAAGCATGCCACAGAAAACAATATCAGTGAACAGGGCAGGGTGGAGGGCAGGGCAGGAGGACAGCACCTACCTGTGTGTGTCCATGCATAGCGGCCAGGTGAAGGGGAGTGTACCCAGCACTAGAGCGTACATTAACATCCACAGGAACATTGTTCTGCTTGGCGTGCTCCAGTAGCTGTGTCAACAGCTCCTCGTTGCCCTGCTTGGCAGCCCAGTGGAGGCAGGAGAAGCCCGTCACAAAGTCCCTCTTGGTCAGCAGGCTGGTGTCCAGGATTAGCAGCGGATACAGACTGTCCCACTGGCCGTCCGAGGCACACAGCATCCATTCGTGCTCCAGTGGGTCCAGGGCCACTGAGACACAGTCCCCGTCTGCAGACGACAGCAGAGAGGTGGAGTCACTGTCGCTCCTGACAGAGTCTCTGAGACGAGAGCCGCGGTTGATCAGAGACCGACGTACCTGGAGACAGGCAAAGACAGAAAGTAACAATTAGTAGGCTACATCTCAGCAATGGCAGCCTAAACAACCTTAGACCAGATACCAGTGTGGAAAATCTTTTAAATACAATAGAATAAAATAAAACGGTGTGTGTGTGAGTCAGTGTATGTGTGTGTAGCCTACCTGTGGGGAGCTGCTCATCATCAGCTCTATGAAGTTCCTGCGGCTGCTCTTGGGGTTGTTCCAGTCTCCGTCCAGTCCCTCCCACCCGCCATCTTCTGACAGAGCGCTGGTCAGCAGAGCCCTCTGGGAGCCCCGGGAGGTCCTCCTACTTCCCCTCACCTGCACCTGGCCAGCCAACACACCTGAGTCTGTCCCCAGTGCTGGAGCTGACTCTCTCCTCCTCCTGTCTCTTAGCCTCACCTCTCCACCTGAGAAGGAATCATCACTAACTTCTCTAAGCTTCACCTCTCTGACTCCACCTGAAGTAACATCACTAACTTTACCTTCCTCTAGGCAGCATGGATGATGAAGATTACCGTTCGATTCCATGTCATTATCAAGCCAAGATAGGACGTCGGGTGCATTTGAGTCTTTTTCAGGTGAATCACATTTATCACTAGAATTTCTGTTTCCATCTCGGCTGACATTGTTGCTCCCACCCCGTTCTCCAGATTCAGATAGTGGGCTGTCCCTACCACACACCCCATTGCCGTTACACTCTCCATCGTTGCCAGGGTCTGTGCGCATCACAGAGCTTGTGCTGTTTTCCTTCAAACACACGAATTTCACTCCATCCTCCAGTTTTATGAAAGCAACGCTGTCAACGTGACGGTTCAACCGTTCATTGAACAGTGTTTTCTTTGACGAATCACTTTTCCACACTGATTCAAAATGATCAAGCAGGTCCATATGTTTGACCACCCCTCCTTTCTCCATTAGGAACTCCAGGACGGCTTGTTCTGTGCAATCGGTCGCCATTTAGAATAGATAGTGGAAATAGCCAACACAATAATAACGATTTAAAATGTTTCTTTCCGACGTTGCATCGTTTCATCCATGCATCACTGACAAGTCTCTGAAGTACGCCGATGACAGCATATTCATTATCATCATCATCCTCATCCCTGCCCTCCGATTCTCTCCTCCTAGAGACACACCGTGTGTGACAGATAGGGGTCGCAGTAGCATCAAAACATCATCCCCTCCCCTAGCAACGTAATTAGAGATCAGTGAAACTGGCATACTTGTATGGCCATTTTGGATCCAAAATTCTATTTGAAATTAACAGGGGTTCCATCCCTAACAGAGCCACCATGGTAGCAGTGGCAGGTTTTCATTTGGGTGATACCAATGTGCTTAAAGAAGGGGGATACCAATAATTTCTGTAAGCACAACCTTATCTACATGCAAAGAAAACTGCTGCTGTTCACTAAGAAATAAATACAATAAGTCTACTAGAGTGAAAAATTCCGAAATTTAGTCTAAAATTGCATTTTATTTTTGTGAATTGCATAGTAAAATGTATAAGTCACCCACACTCTAAAAAGTAGGGGTTCAACAAGGGTTCTTCTAAGATCCTCAAAGTTCCTTGAAGAACCTTAGGGTTCTTGGCACCGAAAAATGCCCTCAAAAGGTTCTTCCAAGAACAGTCCTAGCTTGCTATTATGGAAATCAAATTTAACAATACCAATACTGTTTTCAAATCGAAAGCTCAAACAAAACATGTCAAATGAATTCTTCCATGCAAATATACCGTGCGTTATAGGGAAATAATGCACGCTCTAGAATGCCCTTCAAGTCAATCTGAAAGGAGTATTCAACAATGCATGGTATAAGTAAGAATATGTTCAACGCTATAGCTGCATTGGGCGCAGATGACTAAACTGCTCCCTTATTTGTGTGTCTATGTCTACAGGTGGAGGAGGCACACAAAGGTATATACAATTGGTATTGGTTTGCCGCATAATGTTATGCCAATCACATATATCATCTACAGTTAATTGTAATGGTTTCTCTAAAACCTTATAGGACTCTTCAATGAAGATCCCAAAAGACTCTACATTGTGGACAAAGTATGTGTATGAAAAGCTGAAAACTGTTGTCAAAAGTGAATAATTTGTTTTGCCACAAAAACCAAGGTATGAATACTGTCATGTGTAGGTTTTGTTAATCATCTGTATAATTTTTTTTTTTTTGTATTCACAGACTTCACCCTCCCTACTCCTCTGATGAATATAACAGGAAACCTGTTCGATCACCATGCACTGCAAAATGATTCTGGCAATGGACAGCCTACAGAGGACATTCAACACATTAACATCAACATGCCAGAGGATATACCGATTGGACTTGGGGCTCTGCTGGGAGTGTACCTCATATTTTGATTTGTTAAATTCTGCTTTGCCACTATTCTGTTATTGTTATGCTGATTAATGTATGCACTCACTAATTGTAAGTCGCTCTGGATAAGAGCGTCTGCTAAATGACTAAAATGTAAAAAAAAAAAAAAAATTGTAAAATCATCACAATTAGATATTTTTCTACCTGTTTCCTCTACTGTGTCCTGGGGCAATGTTCAGATATAACTATGTAATGTAGCTAGAACAAACATGCTTCTCCGACAAGGAATCATGTCGTCTCTATTAATTTGGCATTTCTATCTGCAACGTTTGGCAAATGAACGTGGCCCTGGGCATTGTCCTCATGGGAGTATTTGTTGTTGCGGTGTGGTACTGAGACACTAGAGGGCGCTAAGCAACCGCTTTAGAAGATAGAGAGAAACTGCCATGCACTATGATACATTTCTCGTTCAAAAGTATTTATCATCCTCATTATATAATTTATATATTAATAACGACCTATAGAACACTCAGAATAACAACAAAGAAAACTAGTTATTTTCATCAACCTCTCAAGACTGGATGCTTTTTCTTTTCAGCTGTGTCTCTGGTGGTCGGTAGACTATTTAAAAGGTGTTTACTGTCCTACTGAGATTATCTATGATCTTCAGTGTTCTCTTCATGAAGCTCTATGCCATTCTCACCTTCTCATGACACACTCCTGTGCTGCCTGCCTCTCAACCTGGCTCACTGCCACACACACAGGTTTGGAATGTGGCCAGTTGATGCTGTGGAATCTACATCAATACAGTATCTGCAGCAGCTCTGCTGTGTGTGTTTGTATATAGAGGTTTTAGGCTTGATGAGGGACTGAACGAGGTCAAACCTATCTTGTGCCGGACCAGGGGTGTGTGTGTGTGTGGAGGCAGTGGATGAACCATGTGCGTGGGTAGTGGGTTGGAGTGGGTAGTGGGCTGGGTTGACCGTGTGGAGGAGGATGGGGAATCTGGGTCGGGGTGACTTTCACTGTATCCTGAGGAGAAACACACCAACACAGAATCTGGCATGCTGAAATGCTGTTGGCATCAGAGAAGTGTTGACTAGAATGGTGATCAGTGTCCTTACAGCACAGTTTCCTACACACACACACACCTCTCTACCCTGTGATGACACACATACACATAGTGTCACACACACACACACACACACACACACACACACACACACACACACCTCTCCACCTAAATAGCGTGTGTCGGCCAGGCCTTAGCTTCACTCTAAATGCAAATGGAGGTGTGAGGTGATTATTCCTGACAGCCTTGCTGTCACCCACCTCCACTGGGACAGAGAGAAGAGGAGGGAAGTGATGGAGAGGAGGGAGGGGAGGCAGTAGGGAGATAGCAGGTTTGTCATCAGGCACGAGGCGAGACATGTTGTTTTAAAACAAAGGCATTTATTGCGAAAATGCACATGAAAAACCAACCAAACCACGACGTCATCATTACGAGAATGTTTAATGATCACATGGTAGAACGCTGGTCACCAGCGCAGGGCAACTCTGGCACCCACGAAATATAAATAATCTGCACAATATATATATTTATATATATATTCTTTATTTTCTGTTGCAGTAATGTAACACTTCTCTCATAGTTAGACAGCATGAGATTCCATGCTTAACAAACTTCTTGTAAAGTCTGTAAAGTCAGTGGTACAGTACTCACACCAGACAATCTGTAAAGTCTTGTCAGTGGTACAGCACTCACACCAGACAATCTGTAAAGTGTTGTCAGTGGTACGGTACTCACACCAGACAATCTGTAAAGTCTTGTCAGTGGTACAGTACTCACACCAGACAATGTGTAAAGTATTGTCAGTGGTACAGCACTCACACCAGACAATCTGTAAAGTATTGTCAGTGGTACAGTACTCACACAAGACAATCTGTAAAGTATTGTCAGTGGTACAGCACTCACACCAGACACTCTGTAAAGTCTTGTCAGTGGTACAGTACTCACACCAGACAATCTGTAGTCTTGTCAGTGGTACAGTACTCACACCAGACAATCTGTAAAGTCTTGTCAGTGGTACAGCACTCACACCAGACAATCTGTAATGTTTTGTCAGACAAACCAGAAAGAAAGTCGACCTTAACACACTGACTCATGGGAACACTGGGGATCAGGCATAGCAAGATGGCCGATGTGTGGTGACTGGGTCATGTGGAAGTGCTGTATCTCTAACAAGGAGGTGATTTAGCTCAACAGACAAACAGGCTGGCATTTTGGGTTCAGTAGAAACAGGGATACAGCTGGTTCATCTGGGGCTAAGGGTTGCTTCTGGACCGGGTTTCACTGATACACTCTCTCTCTGAGGAGGAGGAGGAGGGGAGAGACTGGGACCCATCCAGTCCTTTCACGTCAGTGAATGTGTGTGGGTGTGTATGTATCAGGGCCTGATGGAAAGGCTCTAATCTCATCTGAATCTTTGGGTGTTTAAAGTAATCTGTCTGTCACCCAACATCTGTCTGTTACCCAGACTCCCCTGCTGCTGCTACTCCAATCAGAACCAGATGGTCTCACATACACACGGGTGTTCTTTCTACTGAGATGGAGTGAACTGTCTGTTGTAGATCTAGTCTCATCTGTGCTGTAGCCAACTTGTTCTGGCCTTCCTAACTCTGTGTGCTTCTGTTTCACTATGTCTTCCTGACCTGTAGACTTATGTGCTTTACTCTTTTAAACCAGTTGATCCTACTTCTGTTGGTGAACAGTTGTTGTGTACTGAGTCAATGAGACAGTAGCTGTGTGCATAGATAGGAGTGGACCACTGTCGTGTGCTTAACCAATGAGAGAGGAGTACTGTTGTGTGCTTAGCCAATAAAAGAGGACCACCATTGTGTGCTTAGCCAATGAAAGAGGAGTACTGTTGTGTGCTTAGCCAATGAAATAGGAGGTTTGATGTAGCTTGCCAGACGTGAGGTATGTTTAAGACCATTGGTGTGCTTTCTTTCCCGGTTTTGAGCTGCCACATGGCTGGTATTAACCACGGCTGGTCGCTCTCTCTGTCGCACGCATGCACGTGCGCACACACACACACACACACACCAGAAGGAACAACTATCAGGTAAGCCAGGGTCTTTAGGTGCTTCTGTAAGCAGTACGGCCTGTCTCTCGCCATACCACACATTCATATGGACACTCATGTTTAGAGCATATACACACTAAAGCAGTAGAAAAATACTGTGCACTGCTCTTTGTTCCTTCAGGAGTTGCTGGCACCTCCATAAGTCATTAATGAGGTTGATGAAGGACCCCTCCCATAGCTGTCCTGGGAGTGCCTGTGTGGATAAAGGCCCCTGCTCCTATGAGGCTGGTTGGAGCTGGGGTGGCGGTGTGTTTGTGTGTGTGTGGGGTGGGGTGTGGGGGGTGGCTTGTATTACTATCCTTGTGGGTACCAGAAATCCCCACAACGATAGTAAAACAAGGAAAATTATCCCTCATGGGGACATTTCCCAGGTCCTTACGAGGACAAAGGCTATTTTAGGCGTAGGGGTTAGGTTTAGGGTTAGGGTTAGGGGTTAAGGTTAGGGTAAGGGTTAGGTTTAGTTTTAGGGAAAATAGGATTTTGAATGGAAATCAATTTTAGGTCTGTGTGTTTGTGTGTGTGTGTGTGTGTGTAGTGGTCCTGTTCAGAAGATTTCTACGAAGCTGCCGGGGAAGAGGCCAGTGCGTCCAGTCCTCTGCAGAGTGCCTTTGTACCAGCCATCTTCTCTCTTCTTATGAACAAACACCACGTCTCCCTGTCTCAGCTCGATCTCCGCCTCGCTCTGAGGGGGGTAGGGCACCACCACACGATACCTAGGGAGGGAGTTAGAGTTATGAATAATGATGCACTGTAAATCATATTCAACACACACACACACACACGCCATAAACACACATGCCATAAACACACACGCCATAAACACACACGGCATAAACACACACACAAACACACAGTAAGAGGTGATATATGCAGCTACTCAGGTCAACATCATTCAGCAATCTTGTACATAAACGCCTCACACAGATTTATAAGTGCTTGACACTTTGGAGCAGTGTGTCTGGAACAGTGTGTGTGTTTACATTTGTGTGTGAGGTAGCTGGGTGTGTGTCTGTGTGTGTATGTTAAGCGGCTGTTCTCAGATAAAAAATGTATGTCTGTATAAACCAGAGGAGCTATAGCTCACAGTGACCGCTGAAGGACTGATAACCTACAGCTAGTATAAAGCTCCAAGCTGTGTGTGTGTGTCTGTGTGTGTGCGTCTGTGTGTGTGTGTGTCTGTGTGTCTGTGTGTGTGCGTCTGTGTGTGTGTATCTGCGTGTGCTTGCATGTGTGCGTGCTGGAGGGCACTCTTAGCTCTGACACACACCGATGCGAATAGGAGAAGAGTGATGATCAGAGCCTCAGTTATTTGTTGTGCTGCAGTGGTGTAGACTAGTGTATGTTTCAAGGTGTGTGTATGAGAGGGTGTGTAGACACGGTATATATTGGTGTAACCCTACATTGTAAACTGACATGGTCAAAACATATTGATGCAACGGTAGCTAAGATGGGGAGAGGTCTGTCCGTGATAAAGTGCTGCTCTGCTTTCTTGACATCACAATCAACCAAACAAGTCCTACAGGCCCTAGTTTTATCACACCTGGACTACTGCCCAGTTATATGGTCTAGTGCTGCAAAGAAGAACTTAAGAAAATTACAGTTGACCCAGAACAGAGCAGCATGCCTGGCCCCTAAATGTACACAGAGCGCTAATATCAATAACATGCATGTCAATCTCTCCTGGATCAAAGTAGAGGAAAGATTGACTGCATCACTACTTGTCTTTGTGAGCGGTATTGACCTGTTGTAAGTACCAAACTGTCTGTTCAAACAAATAACACACAGCTCAGACAACGTACCCTTTCTATTTTTCTGAATTCTTAAGGATTTTTTGATTTGCATGTATTGTTTTGTATTGTTAGGTATTACTGCACTGTTGGAGCTAGGAACATAAGCATTTCGCTACACCCGCAATAACATCTGCAAGATATGTGTACGCGACCAATAAAATGTGATTTGATTTAATACCCCACAATACATGCCACCAGGGGTCTCTTCACAGTCCCTAAGTCCAGAACAGACTCTGGGAAACGCACAGTACTAAATAGAGCCATGACTACATTGAACTCCGTGGACCGTGAAGAGACACACACACACACACACACACACACACAGTCGTGGCTGAAGAAGGACATGGTAAATATAAATCAAGCTGGTATTTTATACATTGGCAGGACAGAACGGCTGCATCGGGGATGCTAAGAGAAGGGGGTTTGTGTCTCTTAGTTAACAACAACTGGTGCACAATCTCTTATATGAAGGAAGTCTCAAGGTTCTGCTCGCCTGAGTTAGAACCCCTCATGATAAACTGTAGACCACACTATTTACCAAGAGAGTTTTCATCTATATTTTTCGTAGCTGTCTATTTACAACCACAAACCGATGCTGGCATTAAGACCACACTCAACAAACTGTATAGGGCCATAAGCAAACAAGAAAATGCTCACCCAGAGGCAGCGCTCCTAGTGGCCCGTGAATTTAATGCAGAAAAACTGAAATCCGTTTAACCTAATTTAGTCACCTGTGCAACTAGAGGTGAAAAAACTCTAGATCACCTTTACTCCACACACAAAGCTCCCACTCGCCCTCCATTTGGCAAATCTGACCATAACTCAATCCTCCTCATTCCTCCTTCCAAGCAAAAACTCAATAAGGAAGTACCAGTGACACGCTCAATATGGAAGTGGTGCTCAGTTGGTAGAGCATGGTGCTTGCAACACCAGGATAGTGGGTTTGATTCCCGGGATCACCCGTGAGTAAAATATATGCATGCATGACTGTAAGTCTCTTTGGATAAAAGTGTCTGCTAAATGGCATATATTATCATTATATGAAATATTATAAGTGGTCCGATGACGCGGATGCTAAGCTATAGGACTGTTTCACTAGCACAGACTGGAATATGTTACGGGATTAATCCGATGGCATTGAGGAGTTTACCACATCAGCCACTGGCTTCATTAATAAGTTAATTGATGACATTGTCCCCACAGTGACCATGCGTACATATCCAAACCAGAAGCCATGGATTACAGGCAACATCCGCACTGAGCTAAAGGCTAGAGCTGCCGCTTTCAATGAGGGGACACTTATCCAGATGCTTATAAGAAATCCCGCTACACCCTCCGACGAACCAACAAACAGGTAAAGTGTCAATACAGGACCAAGATCAAATCCTACTACAGTGCCTTGAAAAAGTATTCATCCCCCTTGGCGTTTTTCCTATTTTGTTGCATTACAAACTGTCATTTAAATTGATTTTTATTTGGATTTCATGTAATGGACATACACAAAATAGTCCAAATTGGTGAAGTGAAATGAAAAAAATAACTTGTTTCAAAAAATGCAAAAACATTAATAACGGAACAGTGGTGCGTGCACATGTATTCACCCACTTTGCTATGAAGCCCCTAAATAAGATTTGGTGCAACCAATTACCTTCAGAAGTCACATAATTAGCTAAATAAAGTCCACCTGTGTGCAATCTAAGTGTCACATGATCTGTCAAATGATCTCAGTATATATACACCTGTTCTGAAAGGCCCCAGAGTCTGCAACACCACTACGCAAGGGGCACCATGAAGACCAAGGAGCTCTCCAAACAGGTCAGGGACAAAGTTGTGGAGAAGTACAGATCAGGGTTGGGTTATAAAACAATATCAGAAACTTTGAACATCCCACGGAGCACCATTAAATCCATTATTAAAAAATGGAAATAATATGGCACCACAACAAACCTGCCAAGAGAGGGCTGCCCACTAAAACTCATAGACCATGCAAGGAGGGCATTCATCAGAGAGGCAACAAAGAGACCAAAGATAACCCTGAAGGAGCTGCAAAGCTCCACAGCGGAGATTGGAGTATTTGTCGATAGGACAACTTTAAG
This sequence comes from Coregonus lavaretus, assembly GCF_964263955.1. Taxonomy (NCBI): domain Eukaryota; kingdom Metazoa; phylum Chordata; class Actinopteri; order Salmoniformes; family Salmonidae; genus Coregonus; species Coregonus lavaretus. The sequence goes on from NC_140003.1 coordinate 30,261,571, forward strand.
CCGTACACTCCACTGAGCTGGGCTTTACGGAAGAGTGGACACAGAAAAAAGCCATTGCTTGAAGAAAAAAATAAGCAAACACGTTTGGTGTTCGCCAAAAGGCATGTGGGAGACTCCCCAAACATATTGAAGAAGGTACTCTGGTCAGATGAGACTAAAATTTAGCTTTTTGGCCATCAAGGAAAACGCTATGTCTGGCGCAAACCCAACACCTCTCATTACCCCGAGAACACCATCCCCACAGTGAAGCATGGTGGTGGCAGCATCATGCTGTGGAGATGTTTTTCAACGGCAGGGACTGGGAAACTGGTCAGAATTGAAGGAATGATGGATGGCGCTAAATACAGGGAAATTCTTGAGGGAAACCTGTTTCAGTCTTCCAGAGATTTGAGACTGGGACAGAGGTTCACCTTCCAGCAGGACAATGACCTTAAGCATACTGCTAAAGCAACACTTGAGTGGTTAAAGGGGAAACATTTAAATGTCTTGGAATGGCCTAGTCAAAGCCCAGACCTCAATCAAATTGAGAATCTGTGGTATGACTTAAAGATTGCTGTACACCAGCGGAACCCATACAACTTGATGGAGCTGGAGCAGTTTTGCCTTGAAGAATGGGGAAAAATCCCAGTGGCTAGATGTGCCAAGCTTATAAAGACATACCCCAAGAGACCTTCAGCTGTAATTGCTGCAAAAGGTGTCTCTACAAAGTATTGTTTCACCCAAGAAAATATGTTTCATCTTCAAAGTGGTAGGCATGTTGTGTAAATCAAATGATACAAACCCCCCAAAAAATCAATTTTAATTCCAGGTTGTAAGGCAACAAAATAGGAAAAACGCCAAGGGGGGTGAATACTTTCACAAGCCACTGTACCTCAGCTCTGATGCTCGTCGGATGTGCAGGGCTTGCAAACTATCACGGATTACAATGGGAAACCCAGCCGCGAGCTGTCCAGTGACGCGAACTTCCAGACGAGCTAAATACCTTCTATGCACGCTTCGAGGCTAGCAACACTGAACTATGCATGAGAGCACCAGCTGTTCTGGACGACTGTGTGATCACTCTCTCCGTAGCCGATGCGAGTAAGACCTTTAAACCGGTTAACATTCACAAGGAGGATTACCAGGATGCGTACTCAGAGCATGCGCTGACCAGCTGGCAAGTGACATTTTCAACCTCTCCCTGACCACCATAGTCCCTGTGCCCAAGAACGCCAAGGTAACCTGTCTAAATGACTATCGCCCCGTAGCACTCACATCCGTAGTCATGAAATGCTTTGAAAGGCTGGTCATGGCTCACATGAACACCATCATCCCAGACATCCTGGACCCACTCCAATTCACATACTGCCCCAACAGATCCACGGATGACGCAATCTCTATTGCACTCCACACTGCCCTTTCCCACCTGGACAAAAGGAACATTTACGTGAGAATGCTGTTCATTGACTACAGCTCAGCGTTCAACACCATTGTGCCCTCCAAGCTCATCACTAAACTAAGGACCCTGGGATTAAACACCTCCCTCTGCAACTAGATCCTGGACTTCCTGACGGGCCGCCCCCAGGTGGTAAGGGTAGGCAACAACACATCCGCCACGCTGACCCTCAACACGGGGACCCCTCAGGGGCGCATGCTTAGTCCCATCCTGTACTTCTTGTTCACCCACAACTGTGTGGCCGCGCACGACTCCAACACCATCATTAAGTTTGCAGACGACACGACGGTGGTAGGCCAGATCCCCGACGACGATGAGACAGCCTACAGGGAGGAAGTCAGAGACCTGGCAGTGTGGTGCCAAGACAACAACCTCTCTCTCTCAACGTCAGCAAGATAAAGGAGCTGATTGTGGACTACAGGAAATGGAGGGCCGAGCACATATCGACGGGGTGTTGTGCAACAGGTCGAGAGCTTTAAGTTCCTCGGTGTCCACATCACTAAGGAACTATCATGGTCCATACACATCAACAAAGTCATGAAGAGGGCACGACAACGCCTCTCCCCCTCAGGAGGCTGAAAAGATTAATGGGCCCTCAGAAGTTATACAGTTGCATCACCGCTTAGTATGGCAACTGTTTGGCATCAGACCGCAAGGTGCTACAGAGAGTAGTGAGTACCATCCAGGACCTCTATACCAGGCGGTGTCAGAGGAAGGCCCTAAAAATTGTCAAAGTCACCAGCCACCCGTCATAGACTGTTCGCTCTGCTACTGCATGGCAAGCGGTACTGATGCATCAAGTCTTGAACCAACAGGACCCTGAACAGCTTCTAGGGTGACAGGTAGCCTAGCGGTTAAGAGCATTCGGCCAGTAACTGAAAGGTCGTTGGTTCAAATCCCCAAGACAACTAGGTGAAAAATGTGTCCTTGAGCAAGGCACTTAACCAAAATTGCTCCAGGGTCGCCATCAATAATGGCTGATCCCTGGCTGTGACCCCACTCTCCGAGGGTGTCTCAGGGGAGTGGGATATGCAAAAAACTAACTTCCAATTCACTTCCAAAGTGCACTCGGAAAGTATTCAGACCCCTTCCTTTTTTTACGTTACAGCTTTATTCTAAAATTGATTAAATTAATTGTTTTCCTCATCAATCTACACACAATACCCCATTATGACAAAGTGAAAACAGGTTTTTATAAATTTTTGCAAATGTATTAAAAATAACTAACAGTAATACCTTGTTTACATAAGTGTTCAGACCCTTTGCTATGACACTCGAAATTGAGCTCAGGTGCCACCTGTTTCCATTGATCATCTTTGAGATGTTTCTACAACTTGATTGGAGTCCACCTGTGGTAAATTCAATTGATTGGACATTATTTGGAAAGGCACACACCTGTCTAGATAAGATCCCACAGTTGACAGCTCATGACAGAGCAAAAACATTTACATTACATTGGTTTTTTACAAAAACCAAGCCATGAGCTCGAAGGAATTGTCCGTAGAGCTCCGAGACAGGATTGTGTCGAGGCACAGATCTGGGGAAGGGTACCAAAACATTTCTGCAGCATTGAAGGTCCCCAAGAACACAGTGGCCTCCATCATTCTTAAATGGAAGAAGTTTGGAACCACCAAGACTCTTCCTAGAGCTGGCTGCCTGGCCAAACTGAGCAATCGGGGGAGGAGTGCCAGACGGAAGCCACTCCTCAGTAAAAGGCACATGACAGCCTGCTTGGAGTTTGCCAAAAGGCACCTAAAGGACTCTCAGACCATTACATTTACATTTTAGTCATTTAGCAGACACTCTTATCCAGAGCGACTTACAGTTAGTGAGTGCATACATTATTTTTTTATTTTTCATACTGGCCCCCCGTGGGAATCGAACCCACAACCCTGGCGTTGCAAACGCCTTGCTCTACCAACTGAGCTACATCCCTGCGGCCATTCCCTTCCGCCAATTGTGCGCTGCCCCATGGGTCTCCCGGTCGTGGCCGGCTACGACAGAGCCTGGATTCGAACCAGGATCTCTAGTGGCACAGCGGGAGGTTCACTGCGCCACTCGGGAGGTTCATGAGAAACAAGATTCTCTGGTCTGATGAAACCAAGATTGAACTCTTTGGCCTGAATGCCAAGCGTCACGTCTGGAGGAAACCTGGCACCATCCCTATGGTGAAGCATGGTGGTGGCAGCATCATGCTGTGGGGATGTTTTTCAGCAGCAGGGACTGGGAGACTAGTCAGGATTGAGGGAAAGATGAACGGAGCAAAGTACAGAGAGATCTTTGATGAAAATCTTCTCCAGAGTGCTCAGGACCTCAGACTGGGGCGAGGGTTCACCTTCCAACAGGACAACGACCCTAAGCACACAGCCAAGACAACGCAGGAGTGGCTTCGGGACAAGTCCCTGAATGGCCTTGAGTGGCCCAGCCAGAGCCCGGACTTGAACCCGATTGAACATCTCTGACCTGAAAATAGCTGTGCAACGACGCTCCCCATCCAACCTGACAGAGCTTGAGAGGATCTGCAGAGAAGAATGGGAGAAACTCACCAAATTCAGGTGTGCCCAGCTTGAAGTGTCATACCCAAGAAGACTCAAGCCTGTAATCGCTGCCAAAGGTGCTTCAACAAAGTACTGAGTAAAGGGTCTGAATCCTTATGTAAATGTGATATTTAGTTATAAAAAAATAAATAGATAACAAACCTGTTTTTGCTTTGTCATTATGGGGTATTGTGTGTAGATTGATGAGGGGGGAAACAATTTAATCCATTTTAGAATAAGGCTGTAACGTAACAAAATGTGGAAAAAGTCAAGGGGTCTGAATACCTTCCGAATGCACTGTATAGTACATGTATGAAATCGGATAAATGTAAGCACCCACCTAATTATTATTATTACCCCCAAGCTATAAGACTGCTAAATACACTGAACAAAAAATATAAACACAACATGTAAACACAACACAGCATGTAAAGTTTGTGTTTCATGAGCTGAAATAAAAGATCCCAGAACATTTCCACACGCACAAAAAGCGTGTTCCTCTCAAATTTTGTGCACAAATTTGTTTACATCCCTGTTAGTGAGCATTTCTCCTTTCCCAAGATAATACATCCACCGGACAGGTGTGGCATATCAAGAAGCTGATTAAACAGCATGATCATTACACAGGTGCACCTTGTGCTGGGGACAATAAAAGGCCACTCTAAAATGTGCAGTTTTGTCACACAACACAATGCCACAGATGCAATTGGCATGCTGACTGCAGGAATGTCCACCAGAGCTGTTTTAGAGAATTTGGCAGTACGTCCAACCAGCCTCATTACCGCAGACCACGTGTAACCACGCCAGCCTAGGACCTCCACGTCCGGCTTCGTCACCTGCGGGATCGTCTGAGACCAGCCACCCGGACAGCTGATGAAACTGTGGGTTTCCACAACTGAAGAATTTCTGCACAAACTGTCAGAAACCGTCTCAGGGAAGCTTATCTGCATGCTCGTCGTCCTTACCAGGGTGTTGACTTCACTGCAGTTCGGTGTCGTAACCGACTTCAGTGGGCAAATGCTCACCTTTGATGGCCACTGGCACGCTGGAGAAGTGTGCTCTTCACGGATGAATCCCGGTTTCAACTGTACCAAGCAGATGGCAGACAGAGTGTATGGCGTTGTGTGGGCAAGCGGTTTGCTGATGTCAACGTTGTGAACAGTGTGCCCCATAGTGGCGGTGGGGTTATGGTGTGGGCAGGCATAAGCTACGGACAACAAACACAATTGCATTTTATCGATGTCAATTTGAATGCACAGAGATACCGTGACGAGATCCTGAGTCCTATTGTCGTGCCATTCATCCGCCGCCATCACCTCATGTTTCAGCATGATAATGCACGGCCCCATGTCGCAAGGATCTGTACACAATTCCTGGAAACTGAAAATGTCCCAGTTCTTCCATGGCCTGCATACTTAAAAAAAATATGCCAGACATGTCACCCATTGAGCATGTTTGGGATGTTCTTGATCGACGTGTACGACAGCGTGTTCCAGTTCCCGCCAATACAACATTCCACTCAGTAAAATCTTTGAAATTGTTGCATGTTGCGTTTATATTTTTGTCAGCGTAGTTAGTTAAATAGTTAACCAATATCTACCCAGAATATCTGCATTTACCCTTTTTGCATTAATCTCTTTTGACTCATCACATAGGCTGCTGTTACTGTTTATTATCTATCATGTTGCCTAGTCACTTTATCCTTACCTATATGTACATATCTACCTCAATTACCTCGTACCCCTACACATCGACTCGGTACTGTTACCACGTGTATATAGCCAAGTTATCATTACTCGTTGTCTATTTATTCCTTGTATTATTATTTTATATTCATTTTATATTTTTCTCTCTGCATTGTTGGGAAGGGCTCGTAAGTAAGCATTTCACTGTTAGTCTACAACTGTTGTTTACGAAGCATGTGACAAATAAAATTGCATTAGATTTTTTGACAAACAAACGCACTCCACACACACACACACATTGTAATGCTGTGGTATTGTGGATTTTATATTGTAAATTTGCAATAACAGAGTAATAATGTAATAATGTCTTGTTTAATTTATGATGTAGGCTGTTGTTGTGTTTTGCTGTTTTAATCCTTTTTGGACCCCTGGAAGAGTAGCTGCTGCCAAGGATGGGGATCCTAATAAATACTACTCAATACTAAAATACGTATACCTCTCTCTGGACAGGGTGTGTGTATGAGAGTGTGTGTAGCCACAATATATGTATACACCACCGTTCAAAAGTTTGGGGTCACTTAGAAATGTCCTTGTTTTCAAAAGAAAAGCAAATTTTTTGTCCATTAAAATAACATCAAATTGATCAGAAATACAGTGTAGACATTGTTAATGTTGTAAATGGCTATTGTAGCTGGAAACGGCTGATTTTTTATGAAATATCTACATAGGCGTACAGAGGCCCATTATCAGCAACCATCAGTCCTGTGTTCCAATGGCACGTTGTGTTTGCTAATCCAAGTTTATCATTTTAAAAGGCTAATTGGTCATTAGAAAACCCTTTTGCAATTATGTTAGCACAGCTTAAAACTGTTGTGCTCATTAAAGAAGCAATAAAACTGGCCTTTTTGAGACTAGTTGAGTATCTGGAGCACCAGCAATTGTGGGTTCGATTACAGGATCAAAATGGCCAGAAACAAATAACTTTCTTCTGAAACTTTTCAGTATATTCTTGTTCTTTGAAATGAAGGCTATTCCATGCAAGAAATTGCCAAGAAACTGAAGATCTCGTACAACGCTGTGTACTACTCTCTTCACAGAACAGCGCAAACTGACTATAACCAGAATAGAAAGAAGAGTGGGAGGCCCCGGTGCACAACTGAGGACAAATACATTAGTGTGTCTAGTTTGAGAAACAACCGCCTCACAGGTCCTCAACTGGCAGCTTCATTAAATAGTAACCCGCAAAACACCAGTCTCAAAGTCAACAGTGAAGAGGCGACTCCGGGATGCTGACCTAGGCAGAGTTGCAAAGAAAAAGCCATATCTCAGACTGGCCAATAAAAATAAAAGATTAAGATGGGCAAAAGAACACAGACACTGGACATTTTCTTTGCAACTCTGCCTAGGTCAGCATCCCGGAGTCGCTTCTTCACTGTTGATGTTGAGACTGGTGTTTTGCGGGTTACTATTTAATGAAGCTGCCAGTTGAGGACCTGTGAGGTGTCTGTTTCTCAAACTAGACACTCTAATGTATTTGTCCTCAGAAGAAAGTTATTTGTTTCTGGCCATTTTGATCCTGTAATCAAACCCACAATTGCTGATGCTCCAGAGACTCAACTAGTCTCAAGAAGGCCAGTTTTATTGCTTCTTTAATGAGCACAACAGTTTTCAGCTGTGCTAACATAATTGCAAAAGGGTTTTCTAATGATCAATTAGCCTTTTAAAATGATAAACTTGGATTAGCAAACACAACGTGCCATTGGAACACAGGACTGATGGTTGCTGATAATGGGCCTCTGTACGCCTATGTAGATATTCCATAATATTCAGTTTCCAGCTACAATAGCCATTTACAACATTAACAATGTCTACACTGTATTTCTGATCAATTTGATGTTATTTTAATGGACAAAAAATGTGCTTTTCTTTCGAAAACAAGGACATTTCTAAGTGACCCCAAACTTTTGAACGGTAGTGTACCTCTCTCTGGACAGGGGTTTGGGTTCAGGCCGGAGGGCCAGCAGTGCGTTTCCGGTGCGGGGCGTCGGAGGCGACCGGGGGAAGTTGAGGTCGAGGGATCCTGACTTCCTGTGCAGAGGCTCTAACCCCATGGCCCCCGCCATCTCACTCTCAATTGGACAAGACCCGGCACGCCCCTGAGCCTCCATTGGACAGGAGCCAGAGCGGGTGTGATGTGGGAGGACGGCACCCGACAGGGGGAGGGTTGGGGGGGAGGACGGGGGAGAGCGAGATGACTTCTTCTTGGCCGCGGCTCCCGAGAGAAGCTTTAGCAGACCTCCTTTCTTCTCTTTCTGCGGACAGAGAGAACGAGATGGAGAAGAGAAAGGGATGATAAAATGATAAGTCTCTTCTTTTCACTCATCTACAGACTATCTGTTCTCTTTGTCTGACAGTATCACTCCTGTACTCAGAGACAGTTAACCACTGATATCTACCTGATGTAATAATGACATCTCCCGTTTGCCAGTACAGTATCTATTTGAGATCTGAGTGTAGTTCTCTGACCAGCCACCAGAGAGCAGCACATATACAGAGAGCAGATAGTTTAGTCTCGATATGTGTGAGGTGGAACTTACTGAGGGTGTGTGTGTGTGTGTGTGTGTGTGTAATCATGTGCCTGTGTGCGTGCTAGAGGTGATGGGTGAGTCAATTATCAGCTCATAATCAGCATGGAGGCGTCTGTGACGGCACAGCAAGCCTCATAACACACACACACGCAAAGACACGCGCGCACACCACAAATCTCAAACTCCCTGACACACACAGCTCAATCAGACAGCAAACTCCAATGCATAATAAGCCAATGCATGTGGGAAATAAAATTGTTAGGATAGATATGAGGCTTAATGCTATGAGACTAAATCATACTGTAGTTGATCCATCACAGCTCATAGCCAAATAATGTTTATCATGGTCGTTCCCTAGTCTATTTGTCTTAGTCTCTGCCCAGCTTCAGATTAAATCTTATAGTCACAAACTGTCTCATCTTGTGTCTGTGAAGCCAGATAGGCTCCTCTCTCACAGACATCTCTACCATCCATCACTGTCACCATGGACTCAGCTTTAATATACATATCAAGATGAAGAGAGCAACACAGAGACGGCCCTGTTACACTGATAGTCTGTCTGTCTGTCTGTCATTGGAGGATTCTGCACCATGTCCAGGTGCAAGCCACTTCCCCTCAACACCTTTCCCCCTAGCTATTCCTTTAATAATCCCTGCCTATATCCTGACTATGGCATCATGTTGAGGGATTTTAAAGCAGTGTGATGTGGGAACCAGACTGTTGTGAGTTTAGATAAAGGGAGGTAGTGGTGGGGCGAGAGAGATAGCAAGGAGAGAGAGAAGAGATGAGAGGACAGAAGAAGAGAGACAGCTAGATGATTCACCTTCTCTGGTTTTGGGGGGACTGCCCCCTGGGCGTTGCTGTGGAAGGGGCCAGGTGAGGGCGGTTGGAAGGGATTGGTTGATTCTCCATTGAGCAGGGCGGCACTGGCGTTGGGAGGGGTAAGGCAGGAGAGGGGAGAGGAACGGGGAAGGAGGGGAGAGGAGAGGCAGGAGAGGGGAGAAGGGCCGGGGGACACCATGGACATTGGGCGAGCCGATTGGCCTGCGGAGCGCGAGGGGGAGGAGTTCTGATGTCGGAGAGGAGAGATGGCCGCTGTGGGACGCTCTGGGCTGCTGGCAGGCGGGCTATGGACTGAACAAACACATTACACACTATAACACACTCTTATATAGTATTACACAGCATCTTACTGTTACAAGACACCACCTGCTTCCTATTCCTGCTGTCATCAGAGCTGGCAGCCAATAGGAGAGGCACACTATGGGAGTTTGAACTCCCATAGCCTACCTATGACCATACTTTCTTTTGTAATGGATACCAGATGTGTTGATTTGTGTGTGTGAGAAAGAAAAAGAGAAAGAGAGAGAGGAGGTGGGGAGATATTGAGTTCTAAGCTCTATCATTACGCCTCCACTAAACAACAGCACAGTGATGTCACTGAGGAAGGAGTGTGTGTGTGTGTGTGTTATTCTGGGCAGCGATTCCACACTGTACACTCATGAGGCTCCCAGGAGAAACTTTAAATACCATCATGTTCTCCGTGACGGAGAGAGCGGAGGAGGGAGAGAGGGAAGGAGGGAGAGAGGCAAGGAGGGAGAGAGAGGCCAGATATACGAGAACTGGATCAAATGTACAGCACTAGAACATGAATAATCTTTGTGTGTGTGTGTGTGTGTGTATATGTGTGTGTACTCACCCAGTTGCATGGCAGAGCGGGCCTGGTTAACTGTTTGTTGTCCGGAGCGAAGGCAGTTCTTCAGCTGAGCAGCAGCAGACTGGGGGGAGGAAGGGGGAGGGGAGGGACGAGAGGCGGAGGGGGAGGCTGCCTTACTCCCCTGTCCCGCCCCTCCCACCTGTCCTGAGAGACAGGAGTTCCGAGAACCACCCACCGCAAACGGAGCTCTGCACAGAGAGAGAGAGAGAGCGAGAGAGAGAGGAGGGGTTGGGAGAGCAAGTAAGAAAGAAGAGAGACTCAATGGTTCCAGCGAGTCCTGTAAGAATAGTAACCATGATACCATTGACATCAGCTCTATGATACTACCATCACCATAGCTGCTTATCGACTGCCTGTCACACAGACTTATGTGTTTGAAAGGGTGTGTGAGAGAGAGAGTGTGTGAAAGGTGAAAGAGAGTATTTGTGTGAGAAAAAGAGAGAGAGCGACAAAGTGTGTGCGTGTGTCCATGCGTGTCTCACCTGGACACAGGTGTGACGTAGTTTCCAGGGAAGACACCTGAAGCAGCTGTGCGTAGTGAGGTTCCTTTAAACCACCCGTCCTGACACTTCTCTGTGACGCGGTACATCTCTCCTTTCCTCAGCTCCAACTCATCTGCCTTCTGGGGCTTATACGCATACAGGGCAAGGTAGCTGTGATACACAGAGATCATTCATGATAACAGGACTGAAAAAATGTGTGGTAGTCTTTTAAAATGGTCAAATAAATATGTAATAAAATGCTCCCACATAAAAAGAGGTTATGTACAATTGTCTCATGACCTCAAATCCAAATGGCTGGAGTAAAGAACTCAAAGACCATTTTTGACTTCACTGTCCAAATACTGTTGGAGGGTACTGTATGGCTGAATATATGTTTGATATATGAATGTATACGTCTGAATATACAGTACCAGTCAACATTTTGGAATTCAAGGCACACTTAACCAGCATGGCTACCACAGCATTCTGCAGTGATACGCCATCCCATCTGGTTTGCGCTTAGTGGGACTATCATTTGTTTTTCAACAGGACAAGACCCAAAAGGGCTATTTGACCAAGATGGAGAGTGATGGAGTGCTGCATCAGATGACCTGGCCTCCACAATCACCTGACCTCAACCCAATTGAGATGGTTTGGGATGAGTTGGACCGCAGAGTGAAGGAAAAGCAGCCAACAAGTGCTCAGCATATGTGGGAAATTCTTCAAGACTGTTGGAAAAGCGTTCCTCATGAAGCTGGTTGAGAGAATGACAAGAGTGTGCAAAGCTGTCATCAAGTCAAAGCGTGGCTATTTGAAGAATCTCAAATATAAAATATATTTTTGATTTGTTTAACACTTTTTTGGTTACTACATGATTCCATGTGTTATTTCATAGTTTTGATGTATTCACTATTATTCTACAATGTAGAAAATAGTAAAAATAAAGAAAAACCCTTGAATGAGTAGGTGTGTCCAAACTTTTGACTGGTACTGTATGTCTGGAGAATAATAGGAGGGAAGAGTAAACAAGGTCTCCATGCACTGCCTTCTGGGTTACTATGGTAACTGGAGGACGTTTTCCCCATAGCAACAGGGCTGGTTGCCAGGTCGGAGATGGAAGTGTCTGACCTCATCAGTGGGACAACCTGCTCTGGATACTGTGTGTGTGTGTGTGTGTGTGTGTGTGTGTGTATATGTTGCCTGCACCCAGGGAAATATGTAATTAGATGCGACAGCATCTCTGTATTCATCTCAGCTTCCGTACCAGCAGCTCAGAGGAAAGAGCAAACATTGTCAGGCAACTCATTTACCTATAGATTTACCAGTTAGTGAACCGTGCCTGTATTATGAGTAAACTTGTGTTAGTTTCTTGAGTGTGTACTTACATGTTGAGTGGTAGTTGGACCTTGGCTTGAGCCAGCAGTTCTGAGGTGACTGAAGCCACTCTGGGAGGAACCAGAACACCTACTGAGGAGGGAGAGGGACCGTGGGGAGAGTCCTGTATGCGTGCAGCAGCCCTGGGGTCAGAGGAGCTGATGAGGACAGGGTGGGAGATCTCCATACTGTGTCTGTTGTTGAGCTGGGCTGTCCGCTGGGTCACACTCAGAGCTGTGAACGAGTGGCGCTTCTTAGCATTCTTCTTCCCCTCTCCTCCTCTCCTCTCCTCTCCCTCTCTCCTCTCCTCCCCTCGCCTCTGGAGGGCACCATTGCTGCTTTCTGTAGAGGATGGGTTAGGGGAGGGGCCAGGGGAGCAGGGACCCAACGGGGGGCTGGGGGGTGGGTCAGAGCTGGGTCCAGGGACGGGATTGGGTGTCGGCTTGTCAATCTCCATCAACTGTTTGGCTGTTTCATTTAGCTAGAGTGAGGAGGAGAGGAGAAGTGAGGAGAGAGGAGGAGAGAATGAGATCCAAATTCTTATTAGTAAACTTCCCTACACACTCCTGGCTCTCAGAGCCCGAATGCTCTTGCTGGCAGAACTTCAAACCAGCCGCAAAGGATCACACACACACACGCACGTGCAAAGACACACACACACACACATACATACATACAACCACACACCGCACCCTGAGGAGTATTTTTTGTACTCAGTGAAAGAGGAGGAGGAGAGAACAACGTTTGTAGTGCAGCTGATATCTGAGAGGATGATAGTAGATCTTGTAGTCTGTTCCTGCTAGTCAGATAACCTACACACTGAATCTGCCCAGCAACAATACTACTCACTCTACCTCACAGACGGATGCTCAGTCTCACAGTCACAACACAGAGAGAGCAGGTCCTCTCAGTACACACACACACACACACACACGTTTGTTTTACTATCCTTGTGGGGACCAAACAATTGAATCCCATTCAATCCAATTTTCCCTAACACCTAACCCTAACCTTAACCCCAAAGCCCTGACCCTAACTCCTAACCCTAACTCCTAACCCTAATTGTAACCCTAACCCTAATTGTAACCCTGAACCTAACCCTAAAATAGCCTTTTTCCTTGTGGGGACCGGTGAAATGTCCCCACTTGTCCAAATGTTCCTTGTTTTACTATCCTTGTGAGGACTTCTGGTCCCCACAAGGATAGTAAAACCAAACACACACACATATACACACACACACACACCACAAAGGTCAATGTGACATCATGCCATTATCACCATGTTGAACTCAGAGGAGGCCACTGCTACATTCATCCGCATCAATATCACCTACGCTAAAAACACACTCTTTTGTCGGAGAGGTTTCCCTCTCTGTGTGTGTGTGTGCGCGCGTGTGCGTGGGTGTGCATGTGTGTGTGCGTGTGTGTGTATAGACTGTAGGAGTGAATCTGTCTCAGTGTGTGACACGTTAGTTTTCCATATTAATAAATATGCTAATCAGAGCCAGACCATATGGTAATGAGCATGATAGATTGATCCTGCACTGACGGCATCACACTCAGGGGACCAATAGAGACACACACTCTCTCTTCCTGAAGGTCAGCTACACACAGACACAGACAGACAGTGAATAACTTCATCCAAATATTATGTTTTGCCTCTCGCCATCTCATACTTTCCCACAGTATACACAATACACCTGAATATGTCCCTTATGACTGTCTCTTTACGCTATTCACAAGGGTCTTCACCTTTTCCTTGGCAGACACAATGTGTGTGTGTGTGTGTGTGTCTGCGTGCGCTCTTCCCTGAGGCAAACCCATCCTTCACCCTGTGCTTTCTTGCTTTCTGTGGTCATCTTTCATTTGAACAGCGCTGTGCTCACTGTGTGCATGTGTGTGGTGCATTAATTACTCCATGTCCTCTAGGTGAGTCTGACACTACAGCTGATGAGCTGATATCTGCACTGCGAAAAGGGCAAGCGAGACACACACACACTGTGGCAAGTGCGTCTCCCCCACCCACACCCACTCCTAACTCAAACTGCAGTGTGATTAAAGGGGTGTGAAGGGTTAATGGCGCAGCGCCACACCACCAGAGAAGAGGAGACAGGAGGATAGCAGAGGAGAGGAGAAGAGAGAGCTCCCTCCTCCCTCCCTCAATGCTCCACTCCAGCTGGGACACCCTAATTATGCCCCCCCCCCCACCCCCACCACCTCGTGCAGAGGTAACCACACACACACTCCATGCCATGTCAAAGTGATGGAAGACTCTTAATTATTGATGTATCTCTATCTAATAAGACCCTTGTGTGTGTGTGTGAGAGAGTGAGTGTGTTGTTACCTCTACGTAGAGGATGGGGAAGATCCCGATCTTATCTCCCAGCATGCCCTCTGCCCAGTTGTCGTCCACTCGTCTGATCACTGTCAGAACCTCATCCTATTAAACACACAGACAGGAAGTGTTTTTTAAGGACAACAGGAATTCTCTCTCTCTCTCTCTCATCCTTCCATTCAGACATTTAGCTAGGGAACTGCAGCTGTGATTCTGCGTGTGTGAAAAGAACTGTGTGTCTGTCTCTCTGTCCTTTGACATGGCCCACTTTCCCCAGCTCCATCCTGAGAGTGTGTGTGAACCCAGGCCAGGTGCTGCTGATGAACACACACACACACACACAGAATGACAGAGAGAACAAGAGATGCTGCATCCTCCAGTGTCCTTAGCTAGATGACTGTGTGTAACAGCATGAACAAATTATGAGCTTTAAAGAGGAGAGGAGCGGAGGGAATACAAATCACTGTTTATCACAAACACTGTGCTGGGGAAAAGGGGGGAGGGAGAGAGAGAAAGAGAGAGTGTTTCTGCTCTCTCTCTTCCTCTCTCTTCCTCTCTCTCTCTCCCACACAGGAGGAGAATAACTATATTCAGATAGAAAGGTAGAAAGATAGACAGAGGAGAAGGTAGAGTGAGTAGATAAACACAAAACATCCAGTGGGGTATTATAGATGCACACACAGTGGATTACAGGGACTCAGCGTGTGTGTGTGTGTACCTTTGAGAAGGCCAGACAGTCTTTGTCCTGGTCTTTGTCTTTGACCTCAAAGTCATACAGGGCCTTTCCTGTGGGTGGAGTTTGGCTCAGCGGCCGTAACAACACGATGTAACTAGCCGGCAGGAAACCGTGACAACCGTTAAGCTCCCCGTGGTACCAGTTGTCGTCGACTTTACGTCGCAGGATGATGATGTCACCTTTACCGAACTGCAGGTCTCCGGGTTCCTTCCCCTCGTAGGAGTAGAGAGCCTTCCCACAGGGCAGTGCGGGTACACTCTGAAGGAGAGAGAGCAGAGATACATTAGACCTTCCCACAGGGCAGTGTCGGGAGAGGAGAGAGAGAGAGGTTAGATCAAGAATCGTTTAAGGAAGTTAGACCCTGTACTCAGTGCCTAAGTCAAGAACACAATTCCAAATCTGCCTGTCCAAACTGGGAAGAACCAATACTGTCAGTCTCTTGGCAGATTTGGGTTCTGTTGTTTTTGATGTAAGTAAGCAGGAAGTCCCCCTGCTGTAAGTTCATGGCATACTGTTCGTCTCCAGTGGTCATGTGATGTCAACTCGATGTAAGGCATGTCAGCGTGTATCTCCAGTACAGCCCTGAGAGCAGACATACAGAAAGACAGGCACAGCCTGAGGCTCTAACTGATCTGACAGCAGCCTGACACTCCAGGCCAAGAACACAACACACAGAGCTGATGCAAGGCCAGGAAATACACCTCTATTTCTGTGTACTGTGTGTGCTTTGTCTTCCCCCCCCTACCCCGTCCCATCCTGCCACTGACATGAACACGATGCAGAATGACAGATGACAGAAGAAAGGGAGAGAGGGATAGGGAGAGAGGGGGAGAGAGAGAGGGGGGAGAGAGGGAGAGAAAGAGAGGGAGAGAGAAAGGGAATGATAAA
>NC_140003.1:30279846-30289846 GCF_964263955.1 Coregonus lavaretus
AGATCTTCTCAGCTCTGGCACTCAGTGGTAACGAAGTGTTAAATTAACCAGAGCAGCTAAATATACATCCTGTCTGTTCATCACACTACTGTCTCACAGAGGAGGGAGTTCTACTTTTATTTAGGAAGAGTGTGAATTCAGAGTCGTCTCTCGTCCCCCCTCTCTCTCCTCTCTCTACTCCTAACATATGTTAACACATCTTAGAAATCTGATCAGAATAGGTGGAACATGAACCATGTGTGGCCAGAGGGTATGGAGCCATCAGGATAAGAGTTTGTCTAGTGGTGTTATTGTATCAGATGTGAGCTTGCTAGCTAATGAGTGCCTGCCTAATGACTGCCACCCTCGACCAACCACTGCCATGTTATGGTAATGTTATTATAGTGATGTTACAGTGTTATTATGATTCTCTCCTCTAGTTGTTAGGACAATGGGATTCTGACTGTCACCCAGAGCTCGTTGTCATCATTTTACCTGGCTGGGTTATGTTGCATATATTTACATGTATATTAAGATATACCCTGTCTGTTCCTGCATTTAGACCTCATTAGCATTCCCTGAGCCGAGTGTGTGTGTACTTTGTGTGTATCCTTTCAGAGGTGACCTCAAGGCAAAGGAATCTAGGCCTATATTTCATGAGGTGCAGAGTGTTGTGTGTGTGTCAGTTAGTAAGTGATGGATGTTGTAAAGTGGTGTTGTGTTTCCCCTCTCTTTCCCAGCTAGCAGAATGTCAGTCCATGTTGCCAAGGCAGCCAGTGTCTATGGTGGGAGACCAGAGGTGCAGGTGTGTGTGTGTGGGGGTGGGGGGATAATAAGCGGGGGGGGGGGGGGGGGGTAATGAATAATAGATGGCAAGTGGATCGATAACACAGTGATTCACTGAGACCGACTAACGGGGGGAGTGTGTGTCTGTGTTTCATTCAGACCATTTGTTTAGATAGTTTCTCCACTAACTTCATATGTCTACTCTCCCTTGAACTAGGCTTTGACAGAGATATCCTGTGACAAATGCCACCCACACACACACACCAGGGATCCTCCCTGGAACAGCAGTTGATTCATCTCAGACTTGTCATCCCTCTTCCTCCCTCCATCCCCTCCTCTATCCCTCCATCCCCTCCTCTATCCCTCCATCCCCTCCTCTATCCCTCCATCCCCTCCTCTATCCCTCCATTCCCTCCTCTATCCCTCCATCCCCTCCTCTATCCCTCCATCCCCTCCTCTATCCCGCCATCCCCTCCTCTATCCCGCCATCCCCTCCTCTATCCCTCCATCCCTGCCTCTCTCCTCTCTATCCATCTCATAACATGTTACTTCTTAGCTTAACTTTGTGGCCATCTCTTTCTCCCTGTCTACCTTTCCTACCTCCCCATACCATATGGTAACAGCTAGTTCAGAGCCAAAGACGGACACACTTTTTGTTTGTTTTTAGTCTGACTTGCTGCCTCTCAACTGTGTAGTTAGTGTAATGTTAGAGAGAGGGCGAATGTTTGTTTGTTTGTGTGTGTGTGTGTGTGTGTGTAAGTTTGTGTGTTCAGCCTTCTCCAATTACTAACAGATTACTCTCACATGGCCAAAACAATAAACAGTTGTGGAGTATATTTTAGGAAAAGGTTTTACTTCCTGCATGTCCATAGAGTCAACATAACAACAGTATGACACCAAAGGACACAGTAGTGTGTGTGTGTGTGTGTGTGTCTGTGCGCGCGCGTGCACGCAACTCTTATTAAACTGTGGGATAAAGGGATAGATGGGGGAAGGAGAAGAGGATATTTAAATAAAGGGAGATTAGTGAAAGGAAAAGCTTGATTAAAGTTTCTCTCTATCCTCTCTCCTCCTCCCCAGTAGGAATCTCTGGCAGAGAACCAACACACACATCTATAGAGAGTATCTACTGTTCCAAAGCTATTGTTCCTCCATTCTCCCGGCTCTGCTGGGCTCAGGCCAGAGCTGTACACAGACCAGTGGCTCTCCTGCTCATGGGAAAACCTTCCACTGAGACACTGGCTGAGATCGCTACAGAGCCATTATTCACTCGCTGTCATGGAATCTGGGAATAGAGAACAACACACACACACACACACACACACGAGAGACTAATCTCCTCTCTAATAGAAACCTTATTAGCACAGTTCTGTCCCTCTGAGACATCCACTCTGACCCACCGTGCTGCCCAAGAGTCAGCAGTCAGCCATAGAGACAGACAGAGAGTGTGTTAGAGTGGACGGGCAGGTAGGATGTAACAGACTGCAGGGTTCTGGGTTCATATCAACTCTATTAAACCTGCTCCTCTCTGATAATCACTCAGTTAATGACTGTCTAAAGGAGAGAGAGAGAAGGGACTCATTTCTGAAAGCCTTGTTGTATTCCCACTCCCAGGCTGCTATATCTCCTGTCTCTCTCCATAGGAAATATATAAGTATATTGTGGAAAAAATAAGGGAGTTGTAGATAGAAGGTGCTCTTTGGCAAAGGGTTAATTGGTTATCAAGAAAACAATGAGGACCAACCCAGCTAGCACATAACGTTCTGAGAACCATATGTTTCTTAGACATATGGACAGTATGTGGATAGAATATGTAGTATATCTGAAGAATACGTAGGATCATAGAATAGTATATGTACAGCAATAGTTTAATAGAATGGCCTTGACTAGAATACAGTATATACATATGAAATGGGTAAAACAGTATGACCAGTGTTCCATGTCTATGTACATACGGCAGTGGCCTCTAAGGTGCAGGGTTGAGTAACCGGGTGGTGGCCGGCTAGTGACAGTGACTAAGTTCAGGGCAGGGTACTGAGTGGACGCCGGCTAGTGATGGCCATTTAACAGTCTGATAGCCTTGAGATAGAAGCTTTTCAGTCTCTTGGTCCCAGCTTTGATGCACCTGTACTGACCTCGCCTTCTGGATGATAGCGGGGTGAACAGACCGTGGCTCGGGTGGCTGAGGTTCTTGATGATCTTCTTGGCCTTCCTGTGACACTGCTGTAGATGTCCTGGAGAGCAGGCAGTGCACCCCCGGTGAAGTCTTATTGAAACATTCCGTGAAAGTTTTAAGGAAGTTATTAAAAAACCTCAAAATAAGCTATAATTTCTGTTCTCAGAACGTTAATAAAACCTCTCAGGAAAACTTTCAGGGAAACATAGGAAAACGTTCTCAGAACCTCCCATCAACCTAAAAATTTATGTTCCCAGAATAGGTAAAATGTTCACTTCCATGCTCAGAACGCTTAAAAGACGTTCCTTTTTACCAGTCAGGAAATGTATGGCTTCGTCCCTACAACCAATGTGAAACCAAAAACATACATTCCCACAACTTCTAAGGAACCAAATGTGCTATGCCAACACACCTGAACACAATTAACAAGATAGAGGAAAGCGAGAGTTTTGTTGACGCTGAGAACGGATTGTGTATGTCTTTTCAATAACATTCTTAGAACATTACTAATGTTTCTTGTGGTTTTTATGGAACGTTTTCTTAATGTTCTGACAACATTACTTTAAATAGAACCATGAGGAAACCTGCAGAAAGCATTATGCTGAAGTATTGACATTTCCAAAGAATAGCATTGTTTCTTAAAGTTCTCATAACGTTCTGAGAACATGACTTTAAATACAACCATGAGGAAACCTGTAGGAAACGTTATGCTGAAGTACTGAAATTCCCACAGAAGAACATTGTTTCTTAACATCTTCTGAACTATTTGAGAACATTCCCAATGTCAAACCAGTTGGAGAACGTTCCTAGAACATGACCAAACATTTTATTAAATGTAACCATGTTTGAACTTTTAGGAAAAATTCTGTTAAAGTAATCAATAATGTTATTTTGTCAAGATCCTTAAATATGCTGAGAATGTTCCAAAGCCAAGCAACTATCCTGCACCATTCCCAGAACGTTGTGGGAAGGTTGTATGCTAAATAACCATAGGAGAACCACACTCTCACCAAGCACTAAGAAACATATGGTTCTCGGAATGTTATGTGCTAGCTGGGAAACCTCTCTGCCAATAGCAGCTCATTTTAATTTTTCCCCTCCCCACTCAAACCACTACCAGACAGTCACAGCAACCTTTTTGCTTGAGAAATTGCTCTTTGCTAAGAAGCTATTTTTGTTTATTTTTGACCATTTGAACTGAAAACAATCACAGTAAGGTACTTACAGTGCAAATATTCACACCCCTTTGCTATGATACTCCAAATTGAGCTCAGGTGCATTCAATTTCCTTTGATCATCCGTGAGATGTCACTACAACTTCATTGGAGTCCCATCTGTGGCCAATTCAACTGTTAGGACATGTTTTAGAAAGAAACACACCTGTCTATATAAAGGTCCCACAGTTGACAGTGCATGTCAGAGCAGAAACTATACCATGAAGTCCAAGGAACTGTCAAATCAAATCAAATTGTATTTGTCACATGCGCCGAATACAACAGGTGTAGACCTTACCGTGAAACGCTTACTTACAAGTCCTTAACCAACAATGCAGTTCAAGAAATAGAGTTAAGAAAATATTTACTAAATAAACAAAAGTAAAAAATTAAAAGTAACACAATAAAATAACAATGACGAGGCTATATACAGGGGGTACCGGTATCGAGTCAATGTGTGGGGGTACAGGTTAGTCGAGGTAATTTGTACATGTAGGTAGGGGTAAAGTGACTATGCATAGATAATAAAACAGCGAGTAGCAGAAGTGTAAAAACAAAGGGGGGGTCAATGTAAATAGTCCAGATGGCCATTTTATTAATTGTTCAGCAGTCTTATGGCTTGGGGGTAGAAGTTGTTAAGGAGGCTTTTGGACCTAGACTTGGCACTCTGGTACCGCTTGCCGTGCGGTAGCAGAGAGAACACTCTATGACTAGGGTGACTGGAGTCCTTGACAATTTTTTGGGCCTTCCTCTGACACCGCCTAGTATATAGGTCCTGGAGGGCAGGAAGCTTGGCCCCAGTGATGTACTGGGCTGTACGCACTACCCTCTGTAGCGCCTTATGGTCGGGTGCCGAGCAGTTGCCATACCAGGCGGTAAACCGGTCAGGATGCTCTTGATGGTGCAGCTGTAGAACTTGCTGAGGATCTGGGGTCCCATGCCAAATCTTTTCAGTCTCCTGAGGGGGAAAAGGTGTTGTCGTGCCCTCTTCATGACTGTCTTGGTGTGTTTGGAACTGTCCGTAGATCTCTGAGATAGAATTGTGATGGGGCATATATCTGGGGAAGAGTATAAAACAATTTCTAGAGTGTTGAAAGTTTCCAAGAGCACAGTGGTCTCCATCATTGGGAAATGGAAAAAATATGGAACTACCCAGACTGGATAGAGCTGTCTGTCCGACCAAACTGAGCAACCGGGCAAGAAGGACCTTGGTCAGGGAGGTGACCAAGAACCCAATGACCACTCTTGGCTGAAATGGAAGAACCTGCCAGAAGGACAACAGTCTCTACAGCACTTCACCAATCTGGGCTTTATGGGAGAGTGGCCAGATGGAAGCCACTCCTGAGAAAAAGGCACATGACAGCATGCCTGGAGTTTGCAAAAAGGCACGTGAAAGACTCTGAGATCATAAAGCAAAAGATTCTGTGGTATGTTGAGACAAAAATTGAAATATTTGGCATGAATGCAAAGCGCTATGTCTGTTAAAAACCAGGCACAGATCATCACCCGTCTAACACCATCCCTACCGTGAAGCATTGTGGTGGCATCATTATGCTATGGGGATTATTTTCAGCGGCAGAAACTGGGAAACTGGTAAGGATAGAGGGAACAATGAATGGAGCCCAATACAGGCAAGTCCTTGATGAGAACCTGCTTCAGAGTGCAAACGACATTAGACAGGGGCAAAGATTTGCATTCCTATAGGATAATGACCCCAAGCATACAGCCAAAGCAACGCTGGAATGGCTTCAGAACAAGAATATGAAAGTCCTTGAGTGGCCCAGCCAAAGCCCAGATTTGAATACCATAGAACATCTGTGGAAAGACTTGAAGATTGCTGTTCACCACCGCTCCCTATCTTCCATAACTTAACAGAGCTTGAGAAAATCTGCAGGGAAGAATGAGAGAAAATCTCCAAATCCAGATGTGCAAAGCTGATACGGACATACCAAAGCTGTAATCGCCGCCAAATAATACTTATGTTAATTTGATATTTCTGTATTTCATTTTCAATAAAACATGTTTTCACTTTGTCATTACGGGGTATTGTGTGTAGATGGGGTGTGTAGATGGGTGAGGGAGAAAAATCGATTTAATCTATTTTGAATTCAGGCTGTAACATAACAAAATGTGGAATAAGTCAACAGTTTTCAGCTGTGCTAACATAATTGCAAAAGGGTTTTCTAATGATCAATTAGCCTTTTAAAATGATAAACTTGGATTAGCAAACACAACGTGCCATTGGAACACAGGACTGATGGTTGCTGATAATGGGCCTCTCTACACCTATGTAGATATTATACACTGGCTCTGACGCTCGTCGGATGTGGCAGGGCTTGAAAACTATTACAGACTACAAAGGGAAGCACAGCCGCGAGCTGCCCAGTGACACAAGCCTACCAGACGAGCTAAACCACTTCTATGCTCGCTTCGAGGCAAGCAACACTGAAGCATGCATGAGAGCACCAGCTGTTCCGGATGACTATGTGATCACGCTCTCCGTAGCCGATGTGAGTAAGACTTTTAAGCAGGACAACATTCACAAGGCCGCAGGGCCAGACGGATTACCAGGACGTGTACTCCGAGCATGTGCTGACCAACTGGCAAGTGTCTTCACTGACATTTTCAACATGTCCCTGACTGAGTCTGTAATACCAACATGTTTCAAGCAGACCACCATAGTCCCCGTGCCCAAGGACTCTAAGATAACCTGCCTAAATGACTACCGACCCGTAGCACTGACGTCTGTAGCCATGAAGTGCTTTGAAAGGCTGGTCATGGCTCACATCAACAGCATTATCCCAGAAACCCTAGACCCACTCCAATTTGCATACCGCCCCAACAGATCCACAGATGATGCAATCTCTATTGCACTCCACACTGCCCTTTCCCACCTGGACAAGAGGAACACCTACGTGAGAATGCTATTCATTGACTACAGCTCAGCATTCAACACCATAGTGCCCTCTAAGCTCATCACTAAGCTAAGGATCCTGGGACTAAACACCTCCCTCTGCAACTGGATCCTGGACTTCCTGACGGGCCGCCCCCAGGTGGTAAGGGTAGGTAACAACACATCTGCCACACTGATCCTCAACACGGGGGCCCCTCAGGGGTGCGTGCTCAGTCCCCTCCTGTACTCTCTGTTCACCCATGACTGCATGGCCAGGCACGACTCCAACACCATCATTAAGTTTGCCGACGACACAACAGTGGTAGGCCTGATCACCGACAACGATGAGACAGCCTATAGGGAGGAGGTCAGAGATCTGGCCGTGTGGTGCCAGGACAACAACCTCTCCCTCAACGTGACCAAGACAAAGGAGATGATTGTGGACTACAGGAAAAAAAAGAGGACTGAGCACGCCCCCATTCTCATCGACGGGGCTGTAGTGGAACAGGTTGAGAGCTTCAAGTTCCTTGGTGTCCACATCACCAACGAACTATCATGGTCCAAACACACCAAGACAGTCGTGAAGAGGGCACGACAAAGCCTATTCCCCCTCAGGAGACTAAAAAGATTTGGCATGGGTCCTCAGATCCTCAAAAAATTCTACAGCTGCACCATCGAGAGCATCCTGACTGGTTGCATCACCGCCTGGTATGACAACTGCTTGGCCTCCGACCGCAAGGCACTACAGAGGGTAGTGCGTACGGCCCAGTACATCACTGGGGCAAAGCTTCCTGCCATCCAGGACCTCTATACCAGGCGGTGTCAGAGGAAGGCCCTCAAAATTGTCAAAGACTCCAGCCACCCTAGTCATAGACTGTTCTCTCTGCTACCGCACGGCAAGCGGTACCGGAGTGCCAAGTCTAGGTCCAAAAGACTTCTCAACAGCTTCTACCCCCAAGCCATAAGACTCCTGAACAGCTAATCATGGCTACCCTGACTATTTGCACTGCCCCCCCACCCCATCCTTTTTACGCTGTTGCTACTCTGTTAAGTATTTATGCATAGTCACTTTAACTCTACCCACATGTACATATTACCTCAACTACCTCAACTAGCCGGTGCCCCCGCACATTGACTCTGCAACGGTACCCCCCTGTATATATAGCCTCCCTACTGTCACTTTATTTTACTTCTGCTCTTTTTTTTCTCAACACTTTTTGTTGTTGTTGTTTTATTTTTACTTTTTTTGTTTAAAATAAATACACTGTTGGTTAAGGGCTGTAAGTAAGCATTTCACTGTAATGTCTGCACCTGTTGTATTCGGCGCATGTGACCAATAAAATTTGATTTGATTTGATTTGATATTCCATTAAAAATCAGACGTTTCCAGCTACAATAGCCAATTACAACATTAACAATGTCTACACTGTATTTCTGATCAATTTGATGTTGTTTTAATGGACAAAAAAATTGCTTTTCTTTCTAAAACAAGGACATTTATAAGTGACCCCAAACTTTTGAACGGTAGTGTATATAAACGGCTGCATTGGACCTTAATTTTTTTTTTTCTATGTACCTCTTTACTTTAGAATGCTAATTGTGTTGTGTGGTGCCTGTCTGCTGAATGGTGTTGTCGAATGAATGTGTGTGTGTGTGTGTCTGTTACCACGCCACTCACACTGCACAGATGAAGAGAGAGAGAGGAGAGAGAAAGAAAGACAGACAAAATGAAAGAAAGCAAGAAAAACACACACACACACACACACAGACATACACTAGCTCCTGTCGACAGTGAGGGGTGATGATGAGGTCATGGGGTAAGGGTGAGGTCACTGAGGCAGCCGTGCATCTGTATGTCCCGCTCAGCAGTGTGTGTGTGTGTGTGTGTGTGTGTATGTGTGTTCTCCCTTACCCTGACCTCAGCTGCTCAGCTCAATCAGCTGGGATACAGTCCAGTGTAATAGAGACAGACACATCCATTGCTATGATGTAAGTGAGACAGCCTTGAACTGAGGAACAAACAGATAAGTAAGAGAAGAGCTGTGTGTGTTGTGTACGTGTGTGTTTGTCTATGTGTGTGTGTGTTTGAAAGCAGAGAAAATGTGCGTTTCAGCAGGGTAGCCAGAGAAGCGAGCGAGGCAATACTATATTATCAACCACAAAGAAATGCTTAATCTGTTAATAATGTATTATTCATCATATATGATGTAAATGATGTATTAACATGAAATATTAATAGTATTTGTGTATTTGAACTAGACTAGTACAAGTAGCCTACTTCTGCCAGCGCTTGGATGTCACGCCCTGACTCTGGGGACTCTTATTTGTTGAGCCAGGGTGTGATTTTCTATGTTTGTGATCTAGGTTTTCTAGATCTATGTTGGCGGGTGTGGTTCCCAATCAGAGGCAGCTGTCGCTCATCGTCTCTGATTGGGGACCATACTTAGGCAGCCTATTGGCACTTGTGGGTTGTGGGATCTTGTTCCGTGTGAGGTTTGTTGTGTGTACCTTAGGACGTCACGTTTATTGTTTTGTCGTTGTGTTTATTCATTTAATAAACATGTATGCATATCACGCTGCGCCTTGGTCTGACCCGTCTATGAACGAACGTGACATTGGATGAATAATATTTCAAACAAAAAATAACAATATTCAGTTACTTCCACATATTCTATGATCACATCAAATGAAAAGCCTTCAAAGTAAAAGCTGTGTTGAGCTACAGTACAGCTGACCAACTTGGCAGTGACACGAGCTAGCAGCTATTCAACTACCTATCATTCTCACGCTCTCTCCTTCTCTCTCTGCATATCACTCTCTCTCTCCTTCTCTCTACATATCAGTCTCTCTCCTTCTCTCTCTGCATATCACTCTCTCTCTCCTTCTCTCTACATATCAGTCTCTCTCCTTCTCCCTCTGCATATCACACTCACTCCTCTCTCTACATATCAG
>NC_140003.1:30294846-30310176 GCF_964263955.1 Coregonus lavaretus
AATGAGGGAGAAAGAGAGAGAGACATGTCTTAAAATGTGGTCCAGTTCTATACCCTTCTTGTTCATTTGTTCACTACTAGTCCACATCATTGATTTAAAACAAATAGAGAATTAGACAATGTAACAGTGCCAGCTGACACACTCATGCATGCACCCAGACACACCTGTCCATAGACCACCAGTAGACACCAGTCTGTCCAACCTGTCTGTCCGTAGACCACCAGTGGCTACTGCGTCTGTGTGTGTGCATCCCAAATCAACCCGTACATCTTCTAGGTGATTCTGTAGATCTGATAGATTTAATGTATCTAGGTATAGCCTGTGATGATCATAGTTCACACACCTTTATGCCCTCTGGCTGTGAGGATCAGAATCTTTCTCTCTAACCTGGCTCTCAGAATAGACTAGACAGAACAGTAGATTGAGCTACAGTTGAGAATGAGAGCGTGATGTTTAAAAACACTCTGCTTTATAATGGTAATGAGATACAGAAAACAAAAGAGGACATCAAAGACAGTGTGTGACAAGAGAGAGATCAGCAGGAGAGAGAGAGAGAGAGAGAGGGAGAGAGAGGGTGAGAGAGAAAAGTAGTACAATCCCTGAAGCTGTAGTTGCGCACACACACACACACAGTGTGGGTGACTGTACTTCTGTCTCAGTGAATATGAGTGACTTATTTGGAACGAAACATCACATGAACAATTCCATTTCACTATTTTCCTAGAAGACAGGTACAGTACTATTATAACTCTGTGACTGACTAGGAGTGAAGAGGTGGGATCTAATGATTTCCTTTAACC
Organism: Coregonus lavaretus; assembly: GCF_964263955.1. NCBI lineage: Eukaryota > Metazoa > Chordata > Actinopteri > Salmoniformes > Salmonidae > Coregonus > Coregonus lavaretus. Next base: position 30,295,647 of record NC_140003.1, read on the forward strand.
AAGGCGTGAACTGAAAGGAGAGAACCCTTTCCTGCTGATGCTTTGTTTTATTTTTAGAGAGAGAGAGAGAGAGAGAGAGAGAGAGAGAGAGAGAGAGAGAGAGAGAGAGAGAGAGAGAGAGAGAGAGAGAGAGAGAGAGAGAGAGAGAGAGAGAGCGCGCTGGCAGCTGTATTCAGCAGATAGGCATTATAATGCCACTCATACCAGCATGAGGCTGAGAAAGAGACAAGAGAAGCAGAGAGAGATAGAGAAAGAGGACGAGTGGGAGAAAGAGAGAGTGGGAGAGGGGAGAGAGGTTGAGAGAGAAACGGCGGAGAGTGGTGAATTAGAGAATTGGTGTAAATGAGGTAGAAGAGAAAAGTGTATTTTGGAGACAAGTGTCGCTGCGGGGGTTCGCTTGTCCCAGTTTCCCTCTGCCTTCTACAGTAGCTCTCTATTCTAGCAGCTCTGAGTCTGTGTAGTAGAGATGGTTCAGTAAACCACGCTCATGTAATGGTAACCTTTTCTAAGACCTGAAGACTTGTGTAAGCTCCCTGATTAAATAAATGCCAAGGCTTTAGCTCAGTGGGCTAACATAGTATTGTGCACGTAAATCGTTGTTTTCCTCGAGCATCTCCCTATTTGATATATCAAATCAAATCAAAATTTATTTGCCACATGCGCCGAATACAACAGTGAAATGCTTACTTACAAGCCCTTAACCAACAGTGCAGTTTTAAGAAAAATAAGTGTTAAGTAAAAAATAGATCCTCTTAAGTGCCTTGCGGTCGGAAGGCCGAGCAGTTGCCATACCAGGCAGTGATGCAACAGTCAGGATGCTCTCGATGGTGCAGCTGTAGAACCTTTTGAGGATCTGAGGACCCATGCCAAATCTTTTCAGTCTTCTGAGGGGGAATAGGCTTTGTCATGCCATCTTCACAACTGTCTTGGTGTGTTTGGACCATGATAGTTCGTTGGTGATGTGGACACCAAGGAACTTGAAGCTCTCAACCTGTTCCACTACAGCCCCGTCGATGAGAATGGGGGCGTGCTCAGTCCTCTTTTTTCCTGTAGTCCACAATCATCTCCTTTGTCTTGATCACGTTGAGGGAGAGGTTGTTATTCTGGCACCACATGGCCAGGTCTCTGACCTCCTCCCTATAGGCTGTCTCATCGTTGTCGGTGATCAGGCCTACCACTGTTGTGTCGTCGGCAAACTTAATGATGGTGTTGGAGTCGTGCCTGGCCATGCAGTCATGGGTGAACAGGGAGTACAGGAGGGGGACTGAGCATGCACCCCTGAGGGTACCCCGTGTTGAGGATCAGCGTGGCAGATGTGTTGTTACCTAACCTTTCACATCCAAACAATGTGAACTTGAGGATAGGGTAGGAGAGGCTGGTTTGGTATGTGACCAGTCAGTAAGGGAGTGAGGATAGGGTGGAGAGGCTGGTTTGGTATGTGACCAGTCAGTATGGATGTGAGGATAGGGTAGGAGAGGCTGGTTTGGTATGTGACCAGTCAGTATGGATGTGAGGATAGGGTAGGAGAGGCTGGTTTGGTATGTGACCAGTCAGTATGGATGTGAGGATAGGGTAGGAGAGATGGGTTTGGTATGTGACCAGTCAGTATGGATGTGAGGATAGGGTAGGAGAGATGGGTTTGGTATGTGGCCAGTCAGTAAGGATGTGAGGATAGGGTAGGGGAGATGGGTTTGGTATATGGTCACTAGTCTCTCTGTCAAGCTGATCAGAATGAATGAACCTCAGAATGAAGAGTGTTAACGCATCTGTCGTGAGGACAAACATCACTTCACCCCACAATGAGAGGGAGAGAGATGGAGAGAGAGAGAGATCACCAGGCCTCCTGATGAAACAGAGGTTTAATTTGCAGCAGAATAATCATCAGCATCACTCAGCCAGGCAGAGAGAGGATGGAGGGAAAGAGAGAGAGGGATGAGGGAGAGAGAGGCTCTAAAGATGATGGACTCTCCATTTCCCTTTACACCCACAGAGATATAGCCAATTACACACACACTGTATCATAGAGGACTGGCAGACAGCATACAGAGAATGGGTTTTAAATTATCTGTCAGGACTGTGGAACTGCTCTGCTGCAAGCTGGTCAATACAGAGATCGGAGCTGAGGTGTGTGTCTGTGTGTCTGTGTGTGTGTGTGTGTGTGTGTAGCAGCTAAATTGAGCTAATTAGACTGATCAACGACATCAAGTCCACATTTCCTCCGGCAATGTCTCTTTGTTTGACAAGACCTATAGCTCACACCTCTCTCTCTCTTCCTCTCTCTCCATCCCGCTATCTCCTGTTGTCTATGTCTCTCTGTCTCTTTCACTCTCCTCCTGTAGACTAAACAAAGAGAAAGCAGACCCTGGTCGCAACAGGATGTGACACACTGCTATCACACATGCGAACACACACAGAGAGAGAGAGAGGCAGCGCATTTCCATGATATAAGTCCTCAGAGAAGTGTTCCACAGGAAAACATTAATACCTGATGTTTCTAATAGTTTAGACCTGGAGGATGAGTAACCATGTCTGGGGTTTGAAGTTAGATCCTGTGATAATACATCAGGCTTTGGCTCAGTGGGCTGATACATTCTTGAGTTGCACAGAGAGATGATCTGGTCAGTCACATTGGTAACTGCTCATTTCTTATTATCATCTCCTCCATGTATGAATTAAATTGCCAGCACTAGGCCAGCCGCCAGACCTGACTGACTTCTCACCCTCATCTCCATACCAACAATGGCGGGGGGTTAACCTTCTAACCTTGTGTATGTGTATGTGTGTGTCATGGGGGGATAGGAGTTAACCCTTAACCCCACGGGAATAACAGCCAAGCTCAAAACTTGTTTAGCCCACAACACCCCCATCTAGGCCTATACACCCCTCTGCATCTCCACCCCCAGCTACACACAACTTCTCACTTTCTATCTCCCTCTTTTCCTCACTCTCCCATTTCTCTCTCTTTTATCTGCATCTCCTTCTCCCTCCTTCTCTCTACATCTCTCTACCACTACAACAGACTCTTTCTTCATGCAACTACAACAATCCCATATGGATCAGCTCACTGTGCTGTCAGTGTGTATTATATCAGACCAGGCAGCAATAACATTAGGAACAGCATGTATACTATTACATAATACACATACAAAGTGATTACTTTGAGCTGTGCATCCAGAGGTGACGTGTGCTGAACGCGGAACGAGGGACAGCTCGGTTTGTTGTTTTGAAAGCTTTGAAAGTCTATGAAAAAGTGTTGTATTGAAAAAGTTTGGTTACCTTTTGAATTTGGATCCTGCGACGCGGTTAGCATCAGTTGCTGGGACTGCTATATCTGTCTAAGGATCCTGACAACCAAAAGTTTGAAGAGCTGCTTGGCGTAACAGCTAGCCTAGCTGCTAACTAGCTAGCAAGCTAGCAAGATTTCCTTGACAGCTTGAATACAGCCCGCACCGCGGTTAGCCCTTTTGGCTGGTACCGCGGATTGTCCTGGGCTTGTGGCTGTCTAAATCCCTGCTGTTTGTTGCTGTTTAAATCTGCCCTGCGACCTCCCCTGTCTGGAACTGCGTGGAGTACCAGCATTAGCCTACGTTGCTACCATGGCATCCAAAGCCAAAGGCTCTATCACAGGTGAAAGAGTGAGATAGCCTAGCTTCCGGGTCAGTAGCTTCAGCCCCACATCACACACACATACACCAACTGACACTCACAAGTGCCTGATTGACTGACTCTATTAGCCAAACAATGTTATTTTCATGCTTTGTGTGTTTTTTTCCTTCATATTATGTCTATCTCTGATAAGCTACCCAGGAAAGGGCTTAAAAAAGGCCATCTCTGAGACTCACTTAGATAATTCCTTTGACGATACAGCAGTAGCAATACATGGATATAACAGAAGAGACAGCAATGCCTATGGAGGAGGTGTTGCTGTATATGTTCAGAGCCATATTCCTGTAAAGAGAGGATCACAATGCTGTTGAAGTGTTGTGGTTGCACGTTCACCTGCCTCATCTAAAGCCTCTTCTTTTGAGGTGCTGCTATAGGCCACCAAGTGCTAACATTCATTATCTGGATAATATATATATATTTGCAATTCTTGATAATGTGTGTGATGTTAACAGAGAGGTCTATTTTCTGGGTGACCTGAATACAGACTGGTTTTCGTCAAGCTGTCCGCTCAAGAGGAAGCTACTCACTGTAACCAGTGCCTGTAATCTGGTTCAGGTTATTAATCAACCTACCAGGGTGTTTACAAACAGTACAGGAACTATATCATCCACGTGTATTGATCACATTTTTACCAATGCTGCAGAACGTTGCTATGAAGCTGTATCCATACCCATTGGATGTAGTGACCATAATATAGTGGCCATATCTAGAAAAGCCAAAGTTCCAACGGCTGGGTCTAAAATAGTGTAAAAGAGATCATACAACATTTTTGTACTGATTCCTATGTTGAAGATACACAAAATATTTGTTGGTCTGATGTGTGTAATGAGGAGCATCCTGACACTGCACTTGAACCATTTATGAAATTGTTTCTTCCAGTTATAGATAAGCATGGACCTATTAAGAAACTGACTGTTAGAACTGTTAAAGCCCTGTGGATTGATGAGGAATTGAAAAGCTGTATGGCTGAGAGGGACGAGGCAAAAGTAGTGGTGAATATGTCTGGCTGCACATCTGATTAGCAATCTTACTGTAAATTGAGAAATTATGTTACTTAACTGAACAAAAAGAAGAATAAATTGTATTCTGAAACCAAGATAAATGACAAATATGATGGAAAAGCTTCGGAATACTTTAAATGGAATTATTAGCAGAAAGACTAATTCAACTCCATCTTTCATTGAATCAGATGGCTCATTTATCACAAAACCGCCTGAGTGGCGCAGTGGTCTAAGGCACTGCATCGCAGTGCTAACTGTGCCACTAGAGATCCTGGTTCGAATTTAGGCTCTGTCGCAGCCGGCCGCGACCGGGAGACTCATGGGCGGCGCACAATTGGCCCAGCGTCGTCCAGGGTAGGGGAGGGAATGGCCGGCAGGGATGTAGCTCAGTTGATAGAGCATGGCGTTTGCAACGCCAGGGTTGTGGGTTCGATTCCCACGGGGGGCCAGTATAAAAAAAAGTATTCACTAACTGTAAGTCGCTCTGGATAAGAGCGTCTGCTAAATGACTAAAATGTAAAATGTAAATGTAAAATGATGTTGCCAATTACTTTAATGACTATTTAATTGGCAAAGTAGGCAAACTTAGGCATGAAATGCCAACAACTGTGAGCCATCATTTTCATGCATAAAATACCTAATAATGAAAGAAAAGCATTGTAATTTTGAATTCTGTAAAGTTAGTGTGGTTGAGGTAGGAAAATTATTGTTGTCAATCAATAATGAAAAACCACCTGGTATTGACAACTTAGATGGAAAGCTACTGAGGATGGTAGTGGACTATTTTGCCACACTTTTATCTAAGTCTGGAAAATAATGTTTGTCCTCAGACCTATAGGGAAGCCAAAGTCATTCCGCTACCCAAGAATGGTAAAGCACCGTTTACTGGTTCTAACAGCCGGCCAATCAACTTGCTGCCGACTCTTAGCAACATTTTGGAAAGAATTGTGTTTGACCAGATACAGTGCTATTTCTCTGTAAACAAATTAACAACAGACTTTCAGCATGCTTACAGAGAAGAGCACTCAACATGTACTGCACTGACACAAATGACTGATGATTGGTTGAAATAAATTGATAATAAGAAGATTGTAGGAGCTGTACTGTTAGATTTCAATGCAGCCTTTGATGTTATTAACCATAATCTGTTGTTGAAAAAACTAATGTATTATGGCTTTTCAACCTTGTGGATTTGGAGCTATCTAATAGAACACAGAGGGTTTTCTTTGACGGAAGCTTCTCTAATATGAAACATGTAAAGTGTGGTGTACCGCAGGGCAGCTCTCTTGGCCCTCTATTTTTACTAATTTTTACTATGTATGCTGATGATTCAACCCTATAACAGTCAGAAACCACAGCTAGTGAAATATCTGCAACCCTAAACAAAGAGTTGCAGTCAGTTTTAGAATGGGTGGCCAGAAATAAACTAGTCCTAAACATCTCTAAAACTAAGAGCATTGTATTTGGTACAAATCACTCCCTAAGTTCTAGACCTCAGCTGAATCTGATAATGAATAATGTGGCTCTTGAGCAAGTTGAGGAGACTAAATTACTTGGTGTTACCTTGGATTGTAAACAGTCATGATCAAAACATATTGATTCAATGGTTGTAAAGATGGGGAGAGGTCTGTCCATGATAAAGAGATGCTCTGCTTTTTTGACACCACACTCTACAAAGCAAGTCCTGCAGGCTATAGTCAGGTACTGCAAAGAAGGACCTAGAAAAACTGCAGCTGGCCCAGAACAGAGCGGCACATCTTGCTCTTCACTGTAATCAGAAGGCTAATATCAATACTATGCATGCTAGTCTCTCTTGGTTAAGTAGAGGAGAGACAGACTGCATCACTTTTTATAAGAAACATGAATGTGTTAAAAATTCCAAATAGCTTGCATTGTCAATTTACACACAGCTCTGACACACACACACACTTACCCAACCAGACATGCCACCAGGGGTCTTTTCACAGTCCCCAAATTCAGAACAAATTCAAGAAAACGTACAGTATTAACACCATAGTGCCCTCAAATCTCATTACTAAGCTAAAGACCCTGGGACTAAACACCTCCCTCTGCAACTGGATCCTGGACTTCCTGACGGGCCACCCCCAGGTGGTAAGAGTAGGCAACAACACATCTGCCACGCTGATCCTCAACACGGGGGCCCCTCAGGGGTGCATGGTTAGTCCCCTCCTGTACTCCCTTTTCACCCATGACTGCGTGGCCAAGCACGACTCCAACACCATCATTAAGTTTGCCGACGACACAACAGTTGTAGGCCTGATCACCGACAACGATGAGACAGCCTATAGGGAGGAGGTCAGAGACCTGGAAGTGTGGTGCCAGGACAACAACCTCTCCCTCAATGTGATCAAGACAAAGGAGATGATCGTGGACTACAGGAGAAGGAGGGCCAAGTACGACCCCATTCTCATCGACGGGGCTGTAGTGGAGCAGGTTGAGAGCTTCAAGTTTCTTGGTGTCCACATCACCAACAAACTATCATTGTCCAAATACACCAAGACAGTCGTGAAGAGAGCATGACAATGCCTATTCCCCCTCAGGAGACTGAAAAATGTGGCATGTGTCCTCAGATCCTCAAAAGGTTCTCACCATCGAGAGCATCCTGACTGGTTGCATCACCGCCTGGTATGGCAACTGCTCGGCCTCCGACCGCAAGGCCCTACAGAGGGTAGTGCGTACGGCCCAGTACATCACTGGGGCCAAGCTTCCTGCCATCCAGGGGCTCTATACCAGGCGGTGTCAGAGGAAGGCCCTAAAAATTGCCAAAGACTCCAGCCACCCTAGTCATACTGTACTCTCTGACACCGCACGGCAAGCGGTACCGGTGCGCCAAGTCTAGGTCCAAAAGGCTTCTTAACAACTTCTACCCCCTGAAAAAATAATTGTTTACCACATTCTTGTCGGCGTTCACCTTTTATATTACCATTGCTTTTGCCGGGAAGGCGCAAGAGACATTCAACTTTGTCATCGTAACCTGAGTGACAGCAACCTCGTAACAGCACTGCTTTAATTTTTTCACATTCACAACAGTAAGTCAGCAGCTCGCCATACTTGTAAATCATTTGTAAATAATTACCTTGTAATGTGTTAATTTTCCTGTTATGGTGAATAAAAAAACGTCTGAGAGGCAGTAACAGTCTAGTAAGTCAGTTCATTACCATGCAGATCAGTCATCACCAAAATCAACAACCTGACACTCATTACACACAAATTACACGTGACCTTTACTAATACTTCATTAATACCACATCAACACTGCATGTCTGGCTGCCCTCAATGGGCTCTCCATATCAGAGGCTCTCCCCGTGCGCTGGGCTGTGTGTGTACTGTATATGTGTGTGTGTGTTTGTGTGTGTCAGCAAAGAGAAAAGGTCCCCTCTGAATCCTCTCTGCCCTTTATCCACTGCTTCAAACTGGAGCAGCAGCAGCCACACACACGCACGCACACACACACACACACACACACACACACACACACACACACACATTAAATGAGATTCTTTCTCCTTAATTAATAAATGATGAGGGTGTAAGTGTTCAGAGGAATAAAGCATAGCTTAGGCTGGCTGTCTAGTCTGTAGGGGACATCTTAAACTAACACATCTCTCTTCCTCCCTCTCTCTCTGTCACACACACACACAACCATGAAAATGACTCTCGAAAGCATTCCTCACAAAGCGAAAGGATTGCAGCACATTACCTACACATGGGGCTATCTGAAAGAGAGAAAGAAAGACAAAGAGAGAGAGAGAGAGAGAGAGAGTGTGTGGGGACATGTTTTACTATACTTGTATACTATGCATTTTGCCAGTCCTCACTTGTAAAAAGGCTATTTTAGGTTTAGGGATTAGGTTTAGAGTTAGAATTAGGGTTAGGGGTTAAGGTTAGGTTTAGGGGTTAAGGAAAATAGGATGTTGAATGGGAATCAATTGTTGGTCCCCACAAAACTCCTCACAAGTATCGTAAGACATAGCTGTGTGTGTGTGATGGTGTCAGTAGTGGCAGTTGTGTCCTCCTCTCTTCTCTCTTGTCAGAAGTAAAAGCTTCTATGAAACTTTAATGTCAGTCTGTCTGCCTGAACTCAGATACAAAACACACACGCACACCAAACACACACACACACACTCCAACCCCCTCTGCTGCAATTAGTGTAGTAGTAATGTAAGGTGGTGGTCTGCGCTGCCCTGTCATCACCAGGGTGTGTTACTAATGGCAGCAGAGATCAAGGCTCAGGACTACCTGTAAATACAGGTGAACACACTTCAAAGCCTTGGTCTGTGGGGGTTGATGTCACCTCCTATTTGATGTCACCATTAAGCACCTCTGAAACTCAGCGGGGGAAAAGGCTGAGCTCAAAAACATATGTACACACATACAATGAGTATACCAAACCTTAGGAACACCTTCCTCAGAACAGCATCAATTAATCAGGGCATGGACTATACAAGGTGTCAAAAGCGTTCCACAGGGATGCTGGCCCATGTTGACTCCAATGCTTCCCACAGGTGTGTCAAGTTGGCTGGATGTCCTTTGGGTGGTGGACCATTCTTGATACACATGGGAAACTGTTGAGCGTGAAAAACCCAGCAGCGTTGCAGTTCTTGATACAAACCGGTGCACCTGGCACCTACTACCATACCCCGTTCAAAGGCACTTACATATTTTGTTTTGCACATTCACCTTCTGAATGGCACACATACACAATCAATGTCTCCATTGTCTCAAGGCTTAAAAATCCTTCTTTAACCTGTCTCCTCCCCTTCATCTACACTGATTGAAGTGGATTTAAAAAGTGACATCAATAAGGGATCATAGCTTTCACCTGGATTCACCTGGTCAGTCTATAGCTCTATTTGCACTGGACTAGTATTAATATAGAATGTCCATTATGTAATTATTACCACAGCATGTCCGTTTTTCCAGTCCATTTGGAATGGATTAGTTTTACCAAACTGCCCCTGTAATTATTTGTTTTCCTCATTCAAAATGTACCGTTATGACGGCAGCCTGGAAGCTCCTCTAGGCGTGAAGATATTTAACATGCATAGGGATAGCCTAATATTGGCCTAATTGCCTTAAATTCAGAGAAAGTCCAAATAATAGTCAATAAGAACCATGAACTGTAACCTATGCAGACATTTAATTAACTGACGTATTTGGCAATTTATCAATTCATTGGCACAATATCGTCCACTTCATATTTTAAAAGCCAAATATGGTTCTAGGAAAGTTAATATGTGACAAAACAGATTAATCTGTAGGCTACGTGCAGCACTTTGTTTTAACTGTCAATTTGTTCCCATGTTCTTACCCAAACTGGGTGCAGCACCTGTTAAACTCTGTAATATCCCTTAAAACACTGGGATTACAACTCGCACGGGATAAGTATTATCAGAGGATTTGGGAGTTTGCCGAAAAACAGGTTTTCAGGGCTGGGATAAAACCTTCCTCCCAAGTAAAAATGACTGACATGGCAGATTCGGACGGGACACAGATGATGGATGTGGTGATTTGTGCTTCGGCACATAATTACATTACCTGAGCTCCCCCACTAAATTGTATCCCGTCCGAATATAGTTTATGTCATGGAAGAAGCAGGTGTCCTTAATGTTTTGTATACTCAGTGTACATACGCACGTACATACACACACATTGCACACCATATCTAGGTCCTGGGGAGGTTGGGTAGTGAATTGATGTGCAGTTCGCAAACAATTCGTCCTTTTTAAAAGACTCGTTTTACTGACTTGAGAGTCATGACTCGTTTTTCTGAGTGACTCGTTCATTTTAGTCGTTCGTTTGACATGCTGGCCGCAATTAATTCTACAGCAGGATTAATACGCGCTCCTCCGGTGACTCCGGAAACGTGCTCCGGTCAACAACTGTCTGTCATACATGCGCACAGGCAAAGTAGATCATGCTGCAGGCAGCATATAGAATAAAAAGATATGTGTAGAACTGATAATTGATCGCACGGTGCAAGAATGAATGCAATTAATTCACTATTGAATGTTTGTTGAACCAAAACATACACAGCCTCTTCTCAACACTCTCGAACTCGAGTGCGAATCCTTTGGGGTGCAGCAGTTCGCGAAAGATATTGTTCTGTTCACCCTCACGGCAGTCAAGCAATGCATTCCTCCAAGAGTCGTTCACAATCTAGTCCGGTTGCGGCCACAACTAGACCTCGTTTCAAATGTTCCAATAAATAATCTTATTTGTAAGCCTAGCAATAAACAAATTCACATCGTTTAAAGCACGCTTTTACAAGTCTCAGTCAAAAATGACAGCTACAATAAGCCCTTTATGGTGAACGACACGTGAACGAGAGGCTGGTAGAATTATGACTATTTCGAGTTTTCAGTTCATCGTTCGCTGACAGGAGGTCCCGCGTGCTCTTTGCATTACTGAATGAAATTAGTGGAAAGATCCGAGTCTCATCAATAAGGTGGGGGAGAGAGGGGGAGGTTGTGAGTGTTTTCTACCCCGAGTCTCCAGAGTGTCCTGCTCTCACAAAGGAGCTAAAACAAACAGTGACTGGCAAAAGAGAGAAAGAGAACGAAATAGAGAGACAAAGAGAGAAGGAGAGTGAGAGCATTCCATTAATCCATTCATGATGAGTGTTTAGATTCTACTGCTTCTGCTAGTGGTTCTATCTGGCAGGCCTGCTGGCTGCACCCCACCACACACTCTCTCTCAGTCCTGGACTGTCCTTATGTTCAATAGTCATCCTGCTCCCCTTCAGAGGATTGAGAAGTGTTTGAATAAAAACCACTGGTCTTGACATGCTATGACATGGAGCTGAAAGCATTAACAAGCATATGTCAACTGCCTATATAACATCCATACAGTATAGGCCCTAACATCCAAAAACCTAGAGTAGCCTATATGTAACAGATTGTGGACTACCGGAAAAGGAGGACCGAGCACGCACCATTCTCATCCACGGGGCTATACTGGAGCAGGTTGAGAGATTCAAGTTTCTTGGTGTCCACATCACCAACAAACTAACATGGTCCAAGCACACCAAGACAGTTGTGAGGAGACTGAAAATATTTGGCATGGGTCCTCAGATCCTCAAAAAGTTATATAGCTACACCATCGAGAGCATCCTGACTGGTTGCATCACTGCCTGGTACGACCGCAAGGCACTACAGAGGGTAGTGCGTACGGCCCAGTACATCACTGGGGCCAAGCTTCCTGCCATCCAGGACCTCTATACCAGGCGGTGTCAGAGGAAGGCCCTAAAAATGGTCAAAGACTCCAGCCACCCTAGTCATAGACTGTTCTCTCTGCTACCGCATGGCAAGCGGTACCGGAGCTCCAAGTCTAGGTCCAAAAGGCTCCTTAACAACTTCTACCCCCAAGCCATAAGACTCCTGAACAGCTAATCAAATGGCTTCTTATTTTTTTACTTATCTATTTGTTACTTAACACTTATTTTTCTTAAAACTGCATTGTCGGTTAAGGGGCTTGTAAGTAAGCATTACACTCTGAGGTCTACACCTGTTGTATTCAGCGCATGTGACAAATAACATTTGATTTGATTTTGTGTTATTGTTCAGCCTCTATGTTATGAAACCTATGCAGCCTTCTGCAGCTCTAGACTACCTGGACACAGCACAGGTAACTAAAGCACTGAGGTAACTAAACCATCTCTTGGAGCTATACCTCGCTTGTCTGTCTAGTAATAACATGAATAGCACAGGTGACTATATCTCTTGCTTTCTCTCTCTCTCTACACACCCCTCCCCCCCTCTCTCTCTCTCTCTAGCCCTAGCTCAATTTTGTCTAATTGTGTCTTTAGCTGCAGGAGCTGGGGGTAGAGAACACATAGGATGTCTTTCAACACATTCGTTTATCTACACATTGCGGTGCTTGCTTTTCTTTCTGGTGTCAAATTAGATTTCCCAAACAGATTCTCAGCTGCCCAGCTATGCAACACCACCACCCCCCACACATGTTTACAGCAACTCGGTTCTGGATCATTCCAGCCAAGGAACATTCTGTACAGCAAGTTGGCAGCCAACCAGCCCAAATACCACGTAGCAGAGCCAAGTACCTTGACGGGGGAGCTCCTTGTGGCCACCGGCAGGTCCCTGATCCCACTGCCCGGGGGAGAAGCACTGATCCCGGTTGCACAACCCAATGTCTCTCCGCCCCCCACCTGGGACTGCCTGGTACTGCCTCCATTCCTTGGCCGCTGTTTGATCCCGTCCAGCAGGCGGACCAGCAAGATATTCGCGGGGAGGTCGTCCACCTCACAGCCGACTAGGATGCGACATTCGGGACATCTCAGTTCGTTTCTGGAACTGACTATGTTCTCCAAGCAGCGGCGACAGAAGGTGTGTTGGCAAGGCAGGACTTTAGCTGTAGTGTCCAGCCGTTCCAAACACACTGAACACTCCAGCAAATCCAACAGAGACGACTCGTCCATCTCACACTACGAATATTCCTTACCGATTATTATTGACGTTAACCGAGTGGGTGTTGGTTTCTGATTGCGCGTTTAATGCACCAGAAACTGAAGAATACATATCGGCGTAGGCTGTTTAAAAGCGCAATCTGCTGTGCTATTTCCCCGAACTGAGCCCGTGCAGGCAACCAGGCAACCCCTCTCTCTCTTCTCGCTCTCTCTCCTTGCTCTCTCTCGCGCAGCTGTGCAGATTGCAGTGAGGTCACGCTCTCATCTCTCTCTCTCTCTCTCTCTCTCTCTCTCTCTCTCTCTCTCTCTCTCTCTCTCTCTCTCTCTCTCACACACACACACACACACAAACACACACACAGAGACACACACACACACACACACAAGGAGAGGAGGGAATTGTGAATCAAACTGACCGGTTAATTCGTTACAATTAGGCCCCTACCAGTTATTCATTCATACAGCTAGGCTACCTATATGTGTCAGATGGGTATAGGCTATAGGTGCTTCAGTGAGGCCAACCAGAGAGAGGTGATAACTATTGATTATAAGGCTGTGTGGGAGAGCAGAGCTCTATGTGTGTGAGATGTGTGTGTGTGTGTCTCTGTGTGTGTGTTTGTGTTTGTGTGTGTGATAATGTAACAGTTGTGGGGGTAAACAGAGTGGAGAATGCATTCAACCGGCATAATGCAACACAGATTATCCCCAAAACCTGTCACCATCTTCTGGGATGCGCTCCAGAAATAGTAGTGTTGGACCACAGGTTTATCTTTAGGTGTTATTTACATTTACATACATTTTAGTCATTTAGCAGACGCTCTTATCCAGAGCGACTTACAGGAGCAATTAGGGTTAAGTGCCTTGCTCAAGGGCACATCGACAGATATTTAACCTAGTCGGCTCGGGGATTAGAACCAGCGACCTTTCGGTTACTGGCATAATGCTCTTAACCACTAAGCTACCTGCCGACTTGTCCCAAAGCCACTCCTGCGTTGTCTTGGCTGTGTGCTTAGGGTCGTTGTCCTGTTGGAAGGTGAACCTTCGCCCCAGTCTGAGGTCCTGAGTGCTCTGGAGCAGGTGTTCATCAAGGATCTCTCTGTACTTTGCTCCGTTCATCTTTGCCTCGATCCTGACTAGTCTCCCATTTCCCGCCGCTGAAAAACATCCCCACAGCATGATGCTGCCACCACCATGCTTCACCGTAGGGATGGTGCCAGGTTTCCTCCAGACGTGACGCTTGGCATTCAGGCCAAAGAGTTCAATCTTGGTTTCATCAGACCAGAGAATGTTATTTCTCATGGTCTGAGAGTCCTTTAGGTGGCTTTTGGCAAACTCAAAGCGGGCTGTCATGTGCCATTACTGAGGAGTGGCTTCCGTCTGGCCACTCTACCATAAAGGCATGATTGGTGGAGTGCTG